>NC_089751.1:10364634-10389634 GCF_040412425.1 Macrobrachium rosenbergii
TCTCTCTCTCTCTCTCTCTCTCTACCTGTCAGTGTCTCGACATGAAATACACGAAAACTTGATGCTTACTTGCCAAATTGAACCCGACATGACAAACAATTTCTTCAAACTCCTTTTCCTTTAAGAGACCACGGCCCCTGAATTAACATTTCAACCATATTATATCTATCTTTCCTTACTTTTATCATTATCTTCAACTGATAAATCAAGCCTGCACTGTTTTCTTTAACCACCACTGCTAGGATCTGATTAGCAGCGTCTTGGACCATTTTAAAATTTTTAAATGAAAAAAAGAAAGTCTATCATCGACCAAAAAGCGGCATCTTCTTCCGCCGTTTTCTTTCCCTTTGTTCACACCTCAAGGTAATGTGGCCTAATCTGCTAACATGATGGAAACTTATGCAAATGGTAGATAATAATCCTTTAAGCTAACTAATGACTTTCGTAAAGAATCGTAATCACCTCTTCTGTCCGACGTAAATGAGGGTCAACTGCCTCTTCTCACACCATCTGGTGGTCGTTTGTTTGAGGAAATGAAGCGGCCATGGGCTGAGGAAGAAGAAGAAGAAGGAGAAGAAGAAGAGACAAAGAGATATATAGACAGACAGACAGACAGGCAGGTAGGCGTCAGACAGATATCGTGCCTTTGTTCCTTTCGTTTGAAAAAAAAAATCCTTTCTCCCTAATATGTCGATGACTTCATTTATAATATTTAATATGCACTGTTCATGTGTAAATGCAAGCTACATTTGCGTGCATATATCCATATTGTTTAGACTTTCCCAGGAAAATTACACATGCAATGCACAGTGCAACTGCTACCACATGGGTGGGAACATAGACAATGCCACTTCATGACGATGACACAACTATCCAGACGGAGAGACGAAATTTTAGTTCTGTGAATAAAATGTCGTTCCGTGTACTAATGACAAAGGACTCTTAAAAGCACATGTCTGAAGAGAGATGAACGGAGCTCTTAACGATGCATGAAGAGAAGGTGTATAATACTGAGTTACGGTCTTGGGGACCAAAGAGACATTGCAACAGATGCACCGAGATACTGTGAAGTAATGGTGGGTCTTACAGAAAAAAGGTCATGTGCCACAGTCAGGGATTTTGACGATACAAACAGCTAGAGGCAGGATAAAAAGCGTCTTAGGATACTTACCTAATACTGAACTGGCGGAATTTCAGTAAAGTTACAAACTTGAAGAAAGTTGGCAAGAATACTTTATGCGCAAAATGATTCGTAAGTTAAAAGTAAAAAAGCAACAGAATTGAAATGATGATTAATTTTTGGATGAACAGGTGTGTAATAATTGTATAAAATAAAGCGGCATTCTAAACAGTAAATAAAATTACCTACGGAAGATATTATGGAAGTAGAAATTAGTTGCTATTTACATTGAAGAGCAAGCTGAAAACTTATGAAGAGTCACACAGGAAGTGAAAATGTCTGCAAATTAATAACCTCTGAGGGAAACAATATCCTGTAGACAGTAAATATCAAAAAATAAATCCTATAATTCTGTGAAATTTTAGTGCATTCCTTAGGACAGAGAAAGTTGAGAGTAAAGCTAAACAAACATAACGTCAGAGAGCATTTTTAGTTTTCTGTAAAAGAAAACTATTGTGCCGGCTTCGTCAGCACTTTATTCTATCCGCACTTTTTCTGTCCGCCCTCAGATCTTAAAAACTTATGGGGCTAGACTCAGGGCTGCAAATTGCAATGTCGATCATCCACCCTCCAATCATCAAACATGCCAAATTGCAGTCCTCTAGCTTCAGTAGTTTTTATTTAATCTAAGATTAAAGTTAGCCATAATCGTCATTCTGGCAACGATTTAGGATAGGCCACCACCGGCCAGTGGTTAAAGTTTCATGGGTCGCGGCTCATACAGCATTTTACAGAGACCACCGAAAGATAGATCTGTTTTCGGTGGCCTTGATTATATGCTGTAGCGGCTTTATAGAAAGCTCGATTCCACCGAAGAAACTTCGGGGCATTTTTTACTTGTTTAGGGTTAGGGAGAGTATAAAAATAATAATTATGTAATTATGACATTACGGCTACTGGAACAAAATAATTTTGAGTGATGAGTATGTATGAAAGAAAAGCAACCAAATTTAAATGAATGAGTGGCCAGTTGTACACAATGTGTGTGATTAGCAAATTAGATAGTGTTGAAATTACAAGGCATAAATAAACACTTTTCGTACCCCACGAACTATATCTTGCGGTAGATCAGAAAGTGAGTTTTAAACAGAAAGCGTTTGATTCTCAAAAGACAAAATGTCCAGAGACAAAATACCCTAATCAATTCCTGTCATGTTTATAAGCAAGGAGATTACCATTCTATAAATAAATAGACAAGATGGCAATTAGTCAATTTTTTCTTTCCAAAATAATTCCTTTTAAAGGAGAAAAAGACGTGAGAGGGAAAAGGAAAATATAAAAGGTTAGTAAAGTCTCATTTTATCTGAATCAAAGGTAATGGAATTCTCTTACATCAAACTCGGCAAAAGTTTTGAGATTTAATTCCGTGTAGGTTGGGAAAAGAATGAAATACACGAGATCATTTCAAACGGGAAAATACTGTTTGGGTAAAAGTTGGAAAAGTCGGAGGTCAGTCATAAAAATTTCAGTACAAAGAAAACTTCGAGGGCGATAAAAAAAAAAAACCGGGATAGACAAAACATGGAAAAAGTTTGAATATCGAGGAAGACAGTCTTATCTCGAAACCGAAATTGCAAATTTCTTCCTTTATGCTGGATAACTCATTATATAAGAGCAACAAACACAAACTCGTGCTCAGCATAAATTGATCAAATCGTAATTTGCTTCACTGTGATTCACTTCTTTTCCCACGCTACCGACATCCTTCACATATATTCCGAATTCACACCACTCAGCCATATCCTTTCATCCTCCATTTACCCTAACATTCACCATTCCATCCGCGTGGTTCTTATACCTAGCTGCTGCTAAAATGCAGTTTCTTTTTTTTTTCCTTTAATAGCTCTTCCAAAGTCGTCACCAGTCCTTGTACTCTCTTGTCAGTGTCACCAGTTCACCAATTAACAAAGTCTTCAAGACCTGAATTTCATAATTAATCAAACAATCAACAACGTATCATCTACAAACATGATCATTACGGCGAGTGCCTTAACTCTCTCTCTCTCTCTCTCTCTCTCTCTCTCTCTCACTTTATTTATCGCTATTTAAGATGCGCATAAACCTTAGACTATGTTATGGCTTTTCTTGGTGGTAACCCAGCCATGTACTGATCTAATTAATATATGACCAGTGGTATAATGAATTTTATATATATATATATATATATATATATATATATATATATATATATATATATATATATATATATATATATATATATATATATATATATAAAGATATGCCAAAGTCGTACATTGGTCAGGTCAGTACATGGATGGGTGACCACCAAGAAAAGCCAGAGGTTGTCACTTAAGCCCTATAGCCATTCATGGAGCCGAGATGGGGACTAGCGACCTCATCCCAGAGTAGTTGCTGAAGGGTTTTAATGAAATCATTCGCACTAAAGCTCACATGCCTCATTCACATAATCAAAAATACCATTCCATCTAACCTTAGCTATGAGAAAGCTTCTGTAACCAACTGAAGGAGAACAAATTGAAATCTCTTAAGAGAGTCGATCATTTTTACTGAGAGAAGGAAAAGGGGAAGATAATGATAAGGTTCCCTGGACTTGAAGAGTAGGAAATAACTCAGCCGCAGTCTTTACTCTTATCTATATCCTTTTTATTTATCTCTCTCTCTCTCTCTCTCTCTCTCTCTCTCTCTCTCTCTCTCTCTCTCTCTCTCTTTTATTTTCTTTCCTTCCTTCTCTCTCTCTCTCTCTCTCTCTCTCTCTCTCTCTCTCTCTCTCTCTCTCTCTCTCTTTATTTTCCTTTCCTTCCTCCTCTCTCTCTCTCTCTCTCTCTCTCTCTCTCTCTCTCTCTCTCTCTCTCTCTCTCTCTCTCTCGTGAATCGAGCTACCTTTTTCTCCTTTGACCTACTTCCCTGCATTTGTTAATAGATTTAAGTAATGTTTGCCATTGTCAGCAAAGAGGGTAAAGATCTTAACTGCCGGAAGCGGATCCTTACGTAGAATATTCAGAGGGTTCTCAGGGAAATGCTTGAGTAAACCAGAGCACTGTGAGTGCCTGACTGCAATTGCTTTTAGTTCACAAAGGTACACTGAATAAGACCTCTCCTTCATGCAGGGCAGGCTCCATGTTGATTATCTAATTGCAATGATGGTTTCCTCCTCGGGGGAAATTGACACAAAGACAGACAGACAGAAACGGACAAGGAATATATATAGTATACATATGTGTATATATACATATATATGTATATATATATATATATATGTGTAGTATATATCGATATATATATATATATATATATATATATATATATATATATATACAGTATATATCGAGAGAGAGAGAGAGAGAGAGAGAGAGAGAGAGTTAATCAACAATAATCAACAATACGCTTCCTTTTTCAGGAGTGACTCCAGAGCAAATCAGCGGTCTCTGACACATTCATACTTTACCTGAAGAATCGTGGATGAACAACTTGTGCAAAGAGCTTCCACAACCTCAGAGGCTTCTTACACCTACACTAAACACTTAAATCCCCCTAAACTTACTTCTCCATTTATCTATATCGCGTAGGCACTCCACTTCTTGGAAATTAAAGTCGTTCCTATCCAGTACCTCTTTCACCAAATCTATTGGGGGCTTTCTAGGTTTTCCTCTCCTCCTTCGTCCCAACACTCTCAATTCTACAATTGCTTTTCACCATGCTGTTGTCCTCTTTTCCTTCCACATGGCCAAACAATCCCAAACGCACTAGATCCATCCTTCTCTTGCGCTAACCATTTCGCCACTCCTGTGTGTCTCCACATTCCTACCCCTTTCACCAAAATTTCTCACGCCACATATACTATACAAACAGTTCATCTCAACATCTTCAAGCTTTTTTCATTCATTCACGCACAAAATTCCCGCTTGACTTCCTTAGTGTTGTTAACCATACGCCTTCCTGTGTCACATATCTTATGAACACTAATGTTATACCTTAAAGGATATTTTTGTCGCTATTTAAGAACTACGTATCCATAAACCTTAGACTGGCCAACGTATTGGTAATCCGAAAGGATTCTTGTCTTCTCCGTTATACATAGGCTATCATCCTCATTTAGAGAGAGGTCACAGCATTCAAATATGGACTGACCAGGGAGCACCTCTCGCATTAGATGAAATTTCCATATCACGACCTGGTTAACTTACTAAAATCACTATTTTACGAAATATTAAAAAGGGGCTGCTTAGAAGCTTCAGAGGTCATAGAAGGGATCTTACTGGTTCTGGATGTAAACAACGCCAAAAACCTGGCGCCCTTGTGTCACCTTGAATTCGTCATGACAGTTCTTTATGTTTATCCGTTTCCTTTGTGTGTATCCTTATTCCAGCCCACTATATCAACTTTGGGGACCTTCTGTGGATAACCAGGCAACTGGTTTTCCGCAGTGCAACTGTTCTGTTTCAGACCCGCATTAACTGCGCCATTCACCTCCGTTATCTGTGCCAGGTTAGCTTCAGCCAGCTACGACTGAACTCGGTAAGCGACAGGAGACCCAGAATATGATAAGGGAATATCCTCAAAGATAAACGGAAAATGATAACCGTCAAGAGAGACTCGGTAGCTCTGTGCATGCGATCTGCTTTACGACTGCCAAGTTGAAGGACGTCCTTCCGTTTATATGCACTGAATCATTTGTATTCTAAGCGTTTCATTGCCTCTATGCTAGAGCTGAAGAGGGAAGCATTTTATAGCTTTTTTTATGACGACAAATGTTTAAATCCCTCAGACATACAGAAATGGATGCTTCAGATCTGGTATAGCAGGTAGGATATGATAGAATTATAATTCGGAGGATTTTTTGTTGTTTTATAAAAATTATGTAGATAGCCCTCACCATAAACAAACTTGAATTAACTACTGTTACGATAACGTCTACCAATATCCTCTTTTCTACTCTCATTACATACAAACATATATTATCACATACATATCTGTATATATTTATATATATATATATATATATATATATATATATATATATATATATATATATAAGTGTGTATACATACATACATATATATATATATATATATATATATATATATATATATATATATATATATATATATATATATATATATATATATATATATATGAATAAGTGGTTGGCCCCAGAAAAAAGAAAAGATAACAGTCACTGAATCAAATATGAACTACTTGTCTTGGAAACTTTTTCTACACCAGAGCTTTATATGCCTTCACAGAAAGATCCCTTAATCCTCCCTCCCCCCAAAAACCCACCACCCACCTCCTTTCACCCATAGCTCCTCTCTCATCTATCTTGCACTTAATCATGTGGCACCTGGAAATTAAGACATTTCGTTCCGACATTGCTCCCAGTATATCTGCTCATAACTCTCTCTATCTCCTCCCTACCAACCACTTGTGAACCCCTCACTGTCCCCTTCTCTCTCTCTCTCTCTCTCTCTCTCTCTCTCTCTCTCTCTCTCTCTCTCTATATATACACACACACACACACACACACATATATATATATATATGTGTGTGTGTGTGTGTGTGTGTGTGTGTGTGTGTGTGTGTGTGTGTATACAGAGAGAGAGAGAGACCGGACCATTTTGAGATATTCTGATCAATCTTTTCTTCTGTGTTAACCTTTTTACTAATACTTATTATCTCTTTACTTAACCTCTTCCTACCCGTCTACCCTTCTTACTTTACGTTCAAGATATAAAGCTTTCTCCTCAGCGGCTGACACTTCTTTTCTCTGTAACAATTCAGCTTTAACACTTTCTTTCCATAATAGATACTCCTTTTCAAAGACTTATGATAAAATCCTGCTCCCTTTTGCTCGGATATACCCATATGAAGCAAGAACTTCCATCCTTCCATCCTCGATATTAACTTTAATTGCTCTATATACCTAGTTTCATTGACCCTCTCACCCTACGCTAGCTAACATCTGCCCACAGCTTGCCCATGCAAAAAATTCTTTGAAAGTTCTCGCTATTACCAACAACAGTCTCTAAACATCAGGCACGCCACACATCATTCAAGATCATTTTTCTTATCCCACAAATTTGTTGTTACATCTACTGCCGGATCTCTGTTACATCTTCCGTCCGAGCTCTGTCTGTTACATCTTCTGTCCGAGCTCTGTCTGTTATATCTTCCGTCCGAGCTCTGTCTGTTATATCTTCCGTCCGAGCTCTATCTGGTACATCTTCTGTCCGAGCTCTGTCTGTTACATCTTCTGTCCGAACTCTGTCTGTTACATCTTCCGTCCGAGCTCTGTCTGTTACATCTTCTGTCCGAGGTCTGTCTCTTACATCTTCCGTCCGAGCTCTGTCTGTTATATCTTCCGTCCGAGCTCTGTCTGCTACATCTTATGTCCGAGCTCTGTCTGTTACATCTTCCGTCCGAGCTCTGTCTGTTACATCTTCTGTCCGAACTCTGTCTGTTACATCTTCTGTCCGAACTCTGTCTGCTGCTTCTTCTGTCCGAGCTCCGTCTGTTACATCTTCCGTCCAATCTCTGTTTTGTCCCTTCATCACATCTATGAAAATATATGCTACCAAGGGAACATAAAACGCATTTGCTTCAGACCGAAATGTACACCACACCAGTCACTCTCCCGTCTACTCATTTTAATATGTGTTTTGGTTTCACCACCAGAAGTTTCACTTGTTCTCCCTCAGTTTTCTTATACTCTGTTCATCGTCAACAACATCCACATTGCATTTCCAACTACTTTATCATAAGCTTTTCTTAGTTATTTAATCCAGTACAGCTTTTCCCTTTATTTCACAACTTTTAAATGAACGTTTTATAAACCCACATTGTTAACACCAACAATCTCGTAACCCATAAGAAGTAATGTTATGCTTTTATAACTTTTACACTTATACAATTTAGGGATAATTATTCTTCTCTTAAACTCTTTACTAAGTGATTGACGTTATTCCTGAAATTTCAAATTGTTCTCTTACAGACCTTCCAATGTAGTTCTTAAATCTTATCCCTGTTTTCGTTCAGCTTCCTAGTTCTGCTTTTACTGCCTTTTTATCCAAATGGCTTTTGGCATTATAAGCATTTTTATATACCACTCAGCTAAAATTTCCACTTTTCCACTTTTTTATTACGGTCAGACATACGTCTAATTGCTCCCCTTTTCGTCTAAGTCCATCGGCTTGCTTTTCGAGTTAATCAGTGCTAGCTGGCCCTTGATCTTAACTGAAAAAAATATCATCTTTTCCATTTGCTCTGACCAAAGTATATTACGAATATTCCCTTAAGATACCATGTATTACAAACAATCAGCTCCGTTTCAGAAGAATTCTTTACAAGAATTCTCTCCTCATTCAATCCAGGGACTCCAAACTAATCAACTATACCCCTTGGTTCTGTTTTTTATCGCTACTATAGGTGAATCGCCGGGCACAACTGCTGTTTTATGTTGTCAAAGAAATGTTATATTGATGTAGATTCTCCTGAAAATTTCTCTCTCACTTTCACTCATTTTCATTCCTGAGCCAAATACACTTACTATCCTGACCTATCTCTCGCCACAACCAATTTCATTAATATGATCCATAGACTAAGACATTTTTACTCTCTAACACTCCTACAGTATTCCTGACGCAACATTATTATTATTAAAGTAGTTTAACCAGACCACTGAGCTGACTTTCAGCTCTCATAGGGCTGGAGGTACTACCCTTCTTTACCATGTATGAATTGTCCATCCAAAACACAGTTGCTCTTTGTTCCACCCAATCCTAAACACCATGCCTTTCTATGCCCATCTCAGTTTGTTCCATATCAACTTCCTCTCTCCAGTAACAAAATGATAATCATAGGTTTCTCCTTTTCTATATCACATCCACATATATTCAAAAACTGAAGGCTTATCTATGCACGTCCCTAACTTATCTGCAACGTGAGTACGATGTATAGTTTTGCAAACCACACAATGCAGTGGCGGTGACAGTTTTTTGCATTTCCTAACCTCTCATGGGAGAAAATTTTGATTGACACTAGACTCACTAGAGCAAGTGCAGAAGAACGTCCACAACCATACATTGAGTGTTTTTTTTTTTTCCTCTCTCTCTCTACGATCTAGTATTCTAAGGCATTGGTGCTCGTAGGTCAGTATATCAATCAATTAAGTAATATACTAACGTCCTTGGAGTGTAATAAAGACTAAATATACAGGAAATAAATGGCTGACCAATTAAACCATTCCTTTGAACAATCAGTACACACACGCGAATGAATAAAGCAATACAATTATGCAGACAAAAAGCCAAGACTATTTGTCGAAAGTCGACGCCTCTCCATCCCCGAAAAGGAAACCGAAAAGTCAAACCCAACAGCGTTCCATCTGCGACCTGACAGAAGAAAAAACGAGAAAAGAATCAAAGAGGAGAGGGCACTCCATCGACGCAAGCACTTGCAACATCAGCAGAGTAAAAATAAACTCGATCTGAATTCTGTCTGACTGATTGAACGCGAAGTTCCATTGAGGCATTAATTGAAGTGTCATTTTGTCTCTAGATAACAACAGCCACAGTTGATGGACGACTTGAGTTTCATGAAGAGGGATGGGAGTATCACTTGACGCCTTTTCTCTCTCTCTCTCTCTCTCTCTCTCTCTCTCTCTCTCTCTCTCTCTCTCTCTCTCTCTCTCTCTCTCCTTGCGAATTCCATGTGCTTCACGTCCTCTTTTTTCCCTTTTTTTATTTATTGGAAATACGAACA
Source organism: Macrobrachium rosenbergii (assembly GCF_040412425.1). NCBI lineage: Eukaryota > Metazoa > Arthropoda > Malacostraca > Decapoda > Palaemonidae > Macrobrachium > Macrobrachium rosenbergii. The sequence goes on from NC_089751.1 coordinate 10,374,554, forward strand.
GATGAGCAGGGTAGTCACTAATGTTATTTTTTATTGCATACATGTCTGCATACGCAAGGACACAAACACATATGCACACACACACACAAATATATATATACATATATATGTATATATATACATATGTATGTATATATATACATATATATATATTATATATATATATATATATATATATATATATATATATATATATATATATATATATATATATATATATATATAAGGTGTGTGTGTCAGTGTCCTTGCAGTAAAACGGTAAAATGACTTCAAATATTGTAATAGTTGCAGCTGCACTGGGAAATTTGTCAGCAGTATCAATCTGAGTTGCTGCTCCTTTGTTCACAATCATAAGAGGTGCAATTTCAAAAACAATTTAAAAAGATATAATACTCGACGTTACTCGACGTTATCATTACCGCATTGAAGAGTTTAAATCCAAAATACTATTTCATGTGATTGTGACCTGAACTTGTAACACTGTTCTCCGATACTGCAGTTTGAAAGAAACATCCTAATCAATCATGATTTTGCGAATATATTCATTTATCATTATGCAAAATTCTCACTGTAAATGGCTAACACAAATTTAAGAACTAGAGATTCTTTTATGTGTTACGTTACAGGTTAGAGAATATTTTCGTTAAGGCCAATTTTAGACCATATTTATACACACACACACACACACGCATATATATATATATATATATATATATATATATATATATATATATATATATATATATATGTACATATATATATACATGTGTGTATGTATGTATGTATGTATGTATGTATGTATGTATGTATGTATATATATATATATATATATATATATATATATATATATATATATATATATAGCCAGTATAACAAATCAGGTGTAAATTGTCATGATATTTCTTAATATTGCAGGTTATATATCTAAGTTTCCTAATTACTTTGAAATTTCGTGAACTGTTGCTGCTATTCGTATCCAGCAGTCACGACGCCATGAAGAATCTTAACTCTCAGATTTATATTCGTGTATCATTCAAAAGAATTTGATCTAATACAATTATCAACGATAAAAAGAATTTGCATAGGATTTAACTGAGTGAAAAGCTGAACAGGCGTATCCTATAGTCTGACGGGAGACAACTCTCCACTCTATGTACTGACCAAAAAATGAAAAAAGTACATCAACACAGTACCAGAGAAACTACGAGTTTTACGTGAGCGTCAGAATGCACAGATGGAAATTATTCTTTTAAAAACCGATTAAAAGCTAATTCTACATCCTTCCAGCCGGTATATAGAAAGAGAGCTTTTACCAAAATTGTCGTAATTCCATTAACCTGCAACTGATTAAAGAGGAAATTGTGCAATTAACCAGGTGTATATTAACCTTAATTTGGTAATCATGCTCTCCTGGTTCATGGCTAAAAAGGAATCCTCAAACATGAGACTCGTAATGAACGCCAGAGTCGGGATTCCTCGTAGTCATCACCATCGTATTAATATTCATTATTGTGACTGACCTCTTCAGCTGCTTTTAAGAAGTGTTTTGGAAGAAACCAGACGAAAATATTCAATTTCTCATAATCGTTATTTCGCTTTCTCATAATGTCTCAGCGATCTTTTGTTCATCGTTATGTAACCGTAAGGTCAGCCAAGGAAGAGAACAGAATCTATATGTACAGTTGAAGCACATCTCTCTCTCTCTCTCTCTCTCTCTCTCTCTCTCTCTCTCTCTCTCTCTCTCTCTCTCTCTCTCTCCTATATTTCTTTAGTAGGAAGAGAGGCAGAGGGCAATTGTAGAAACGGCAAGCCTCTCTACAGTCTCCTCTATTGTAAACGTTGTAAAATTGGACATAAAATGTGAAAGTATATTTTGCTGACATACACATATGTAAACTTTAAAGATCTAAATGCTGTTTCTCTTCGTGCCAAAAAGAAGAGGAAAATAAAAGTGTGTGACTGCGGGAAAGCGGAAAGGGGGAAGATATCCGCATGCGAGGGTCAATTCACTTCTCAAAACACGACTGGGAAAAAAAAGAAGCGTTCCATTGCAATCACAAGGATGACCCCAGCTTCAGTAAACAGGTATGCAATAAAGGGGACGGTAAGTCCAAAGAAAGCGATTGCTTGCACTGAATGAAGAAAGGCTGTTGCAGCTGCTGGTGGATTATTATTATTCTGGACTGACCTGGAGTCGTTCTGGAAGTCAGTGAACCCCGTTTTGATTACTCTCTGTTTTTCTTGTATAGGTCAGTTATAAGCACTGAGCAATTATCTCTTTTTATACGGTGGTTTTTTTTATAGAATAAGTGCAACTTCGGCCCTAGAACTGATTTTATTTCTGCATTTTATTCATTGACTATCTGTACCAGCAAAATAAGAGTAGTATATGAATATCTTCATTGATTATGTGTACCAGCAAAATAAGATTAGTATATGAATGTCTTCACTGATTATGTGAACCAGCAAAATAAGAGTAGTATATGAATGTCTTCACTGACTATGTGTACCAGCAAAATAAGATAAGTATATGAATGTCTTTATTGACTATGTGTACCAGCAAAATAAGATAAGTATATGAATGTCTTCATTGACTATGTGTACCAGCAAAATAAGAGTAGAATATGAATGTCCTGAATCTTTCAATGTCATAAATTCTATCGTTCAGAAAAAGAGTAAAAAATACAAAATCAGATCTATATCAGTTAAATTGCGCCACTTTTTGCTCAGACTGTGGATTCTCCAAACAAAAGGATAAATACATCTTATGCATGAAACAATTCGTAATTCTTTCATTTCCTTTGTTTTAACAAAATCTCTTGTAGCTCGTATATATTTACCGTTTAAAAGGATGTGCCCCCACATCCGCTAAAACATTCAAGCTAATGAGAATACTTTTGTCGTTAACCTTTCAGAGTTAAAATCTTCCAAGCCACTTTTATTTTGGGGATATGGATAAGAATTCCTGTCTGATCAGTTTCTTTCACCTTCACGTGCAACAAATGAAAAGCGTCATTTTCCTAGATGGCATCAATATTCGAGATATCTGTACCTGAGCATAAAAAAGAATATCGAAGAAAATAAATGAAAAGATATACGTCAAGAGTTACCCAAACGTTAGGAGAAAAGTACACCCTTCCAACGGTTTGGTTCGTAAGTTATGCATCAATTCTCTCTCTCTCTCTCTCTCTCTCTCTCTCTCTCTCTCTCTCTCCAACCTCAAATCCCTTTGATAAATTGCTCTGCATGATTCCGCTTCTGTAGCCCTTTAAAATTCCGCGGCTATTCGATGTTCGCGGATCTGATTTGCCTTGTATATAGGAATGGGCTAAATAGTTTTTTTTTTTTTTTTTTTTTTTGAGAGCTAATAGTACTCCAGACGGCCTCCCGTTAACAAGAACAACGTCCAAATTATCCCTAAAGTAGAATTCTCTGCATTCTTCGTGATTGGTCGTTTTGATGTGGATTGTTGTTGAAGGAGAGTCAACTGTCCATGAGGACAAGCCTATTAAATGGGGCAGCATTGCAATGTTTTGATACTCAAGGTAGAGGAATCATTAAAGATGCACATTGAGGAATACAACTTCGAACACAAAGGTGGTTGGTATTTCACTATTATTACTACCGCTACACATCACTACAGATACTAATATTGATGTTACTTCTACTAAGACAGTAGTCACTGCGCATACAATGTCTAGCTGCCAAGTGAAAATAAATCTACAGTCTGCTAACTGCTTCTTCACACACTATCTAGAAGATTCATTCGTAACACGTTGATCCCTTGTAAAAATCCAGATGTTTTACCTCAGTCTTGCACGCACTCTGGCACTTCATTAATATCATAGTTCTATATACCTTTAAATTCTGATACCCGGCATCCCAGAGCTTTTAAGTTTTCCGTTGGCTCATCTCTCATTCGACTTCTTTTGAGCCAGTCCCGCTAGCCCCTTTTCTTCTTCTCTCCACAGGTCTATCACCTCCCTAATCCCGGTACTGCATTGCATCATGCCCCAAGTTAGAAGTGCGTCAATTGATGGGCTGTGTGCCCTTTGGGAGGCACAAAGGGTGACGGAGCCTGCTCATTGGAAGCAAATAGCAACTCCTATTTTCACTGTAAAGTGCACGGTGTGAATTATCCGAAGGCCAGGGGATCATGGCACCCATTGTACAATGCCAATGGAAACCACGTTCCCCTGGTCCTCAGGTAATTCACACCGTGCGCTCTACAACGACTATAAGAGGTGCCATTGGCTTCAACAAAAGAGGCTCCCCAAACTTCGAATCTCCCGAAGGACACATAGCCCTTTAATCGAAGCACTTCTGACTTGGAACATGATGCAATACTGCCCTGAACCAGTAAATTTCCTAGACTACTTCAAAGCAGCCGTATTCTTCCGATGCGGTATAAGTCAACCAGTCTAATATATAATAACAGTAATAATAATATCAGTTTTCAATGACTAAGAAATTTGTTCTACTTTATGGTCTTACTTTTATTATTAAATAGTTAGGAACATTCTTTTTGAATAACAATATTTATATAAATCCTTTTTTCGTCATATATTTTGAAAATGTCTACAACTCCTCAAAGGTTTTTAAAGTTAGTGGAGATCCAAATCTTGGTTTTAGTGATTCGAAAATTCTAAAAAAATAAAAAACACAAACAGCGTTCTGTGGCCTCATGATATTTATTCGGTATCCGTTAAATCAGAGGTTTTCAACCTGGGGGTGGCGACTCCCCCCCAGCCTTTTTTTCTGGGGGTCGCGAGATCGTTCTCGAGCGAGTGTGTTTTAGCTTTTTCAACTTCACCGCCGTTACACGAAGCAACACCTGATCATCAGGCCACAACGGTCTATAATTTAACTTATTTAACAGAAATAGTTATAATAATATCATTTTAATCCAAGTAGCAAATTTATGACAGTGCAGTGCTATTTTTGTACTAGGGCATTACAAATGAATTAGGGTTACCATACGTCCCGGTTTGGCCGGGACTCGTCCCCGATTTGAGGCCTTGTCCTGGTCGTCCCGGTCAGTCAGAAAAATGTCCCAGAATGTTCAGGACAAGCAGTCAGTCACCCAACAATGTTCCATGTTCAGTGGGAACGTGTGTATACTGCAAATTAACAGTGAAAAATCGTGTTTACAGATAGACTTTGGACCCGTCAGAGCAAAAAGGCCTAACAGATTTGGAAGCAGAAATGAATAGCAAAAAAACTGTTTTCAGATAAACTTGTGACTCGTCAGAGGAAAAAAATTCTAACAGATTTAAAAGGAGGAATAAATAAAAACGTGTAGATAGGTTTGGGACCTGTCATAGTGAATAAGAGATTCCTTTTGTACTGTCTTTGGTTGATGAAAATATGGTAACCCTACATGTTAATGAATCAAAAATTTTAAAGGGAGTCATCGGTCATACTGAGTTGCTCATAAGGGGTCGTGGTATGAAGAAGGTTGAAAACCACTGCGTTAAATGAAATAAGAGAGAAGTAGCAGTTTCCCAAGTTTTTTTACAACGAATATTCACACCATGAGTTAAGGACTATGCAGTCCTGGCAAACTAATCAGTAATTCTATTGGATCAGGTCTATTTCAGACGAGTTTTCGCTCAGGCTAAACGCCAAGAATGAACTGCAATCCTAAAACATTATAAAGTCATCCCAAAGTTAAAAGATAAAGTCAGATTAGTATACAGTAGGTTTTCAGCGGGATTTCCCTACTGTTATGTATTTTCTTCTCTCATAACTTACCTACCCTCTCTCTCTCTCTCTCTCTCTCTCTCTCTCTCTCTCTCTCTCTCTCTCTCTCTGCCTCGCGCGCGCGCGCCCGCGCCCGCTCCATGAAAACTAATTAACCAATCGTCCTTTCTTGCATCAGCTACCTAATTTATGTTCTTTTTTAAAGAATAACTCACCCGTTTTGACGTCGTCGCCTTTTTCCAGATTTCTGCCGCGAGGACACAAGATTCCCTCGAGCATCAACAAAGATCGGAAGAGGGAAACTGGGAACATTAGGGCCACGCCGCTTTACAAAAGCCTGCCCTGAGCTTTGCCGGGATTTTAAAGCTTTCTCTTGCACTCTTGCCCGCTGAGTTAATGCGGATAAAAAGCGCCGCCATGTAACAATATGAGCCTCATGATGACGGGGAAATTTACGAGTCACCTGTTGTTGTCTCGAGGAAATGAACACAGCCGACGGTGCTAAGCGAAGTCTATAAATTAAGCCTGTTCGCTCTTATTAAATTCAACCCAGCCATTTTCGGAATGGAGCGTTTTTAGGGATGCGTATATCATTGAAGAAGACCGGGGTAATTTATATAAGGCAAAAATATAATTTCAGAAGGGTTCATTCCCAAAATATGTGATCAAACTTTAATTGTATTTCTTCTACGTAAACCGGGCAAAATGAGGCCAAAAAAACTTAATTCAATTTTATAAATAGCAATTAAATTTAACGACAGCGTTCATTCCAGAAAGTTAAATAACAATAAATACAATTGCAACATCAGGGGGAGAAAAACAAGATACGAAAATAAAAGCCTTATCGTATAATGCCATTCATTCTTAAATAAACCCTCGTACACTGCACCGCCCTCCATCTTTCGCGCAAAGGAAAGAGACGAAGAACGGGAGGCAAAACAGCCTGCATTATTCACACAATAATCATGGGTTGACCCTTTATCATTAAAGGGCATATTCAGCATCCAACCACTGGAAGCACTCCTCTTATCAGCCTTCCACTTCCACACACGTCCGAATTTTGCCAGGTTTGATGTTTGTCGAAGCTTTCCAGGCTGAGGCCGCCTGAAATAGTTTCAGCCATTTGAAGTGCAAAGAAAGGGAATGTTATCTCACACTCGAACACATATATGCACAGTTCTAAACATATGGTTAGGGATGTCATACCCACACGTAGGTCTACAGCCATTGGGTTCATATGTATAATTGTATGCAGATATTCATTTATTTTTGGAGTATAAGCAATGAACGTATATGTGTTGTTTTAAATACACCATTTACACGATCCATACATAAAACATACTCATAACAGAATTCTGATAAGGTCGAGGATAGCGTAACCACGCCTTTACTGCCATCAAATACATATGTGTGTGTATATGTATATATATATATATACTGGTTCAGAGCAGATGAAAAAGCAAGTATATATGTATATGTATATATATATATATATATATATATATATTTATATATACTTGCATTTTCATCTGCTCTGAACCAGTATATGTATATGTATATGCATATATATATATATATATATATATATATATATATATATATATATATATGTGTGTGTGTGTGTGTGTGTATATATATATATACAGTATATATATATATATATATATATATATATATATATATATATATATATATATATATATATATATATACCGGCTCAGAGTAGATGAAAAAAGCAAGTTGATGCAATGGTGAAGACTGACCAGGGTATGTAAGGCATGTCTGGATGAACGAAAGGTGAGAGGAATAAGTGTTCCTTTTCATTGGGGCAAAGGTGATAGAGGAGACTGTAAGAATTATAAGGGTATAACTTTGCTCTGTATATCACGGATGGTGTTTGATAGAATTTTGAATTAGAGGATAGAACAGATGACAGAAAATTTGGTATGGGAAGAGCAATGCGGGTTTTGGAAAGGGAAGAGCGTGAATGGATATAGTCTTTAGGATGAAACAATTAAGAACAAGTTTGAGAGAAAATTAAAAGGTTGTACTGGGCATACATGGGCCAGAGAAAATTTATTAGGGAATTGATAGACAGAGAAATATGTACAGAGTATAAGGGAAATGTCTGATAGTGATAAAGAAGTGTGTTAAAGTTTGTACGCATGAGAATGACTAGCCTGATGTAAGAAAAAAAAATGGGTCTGAAACAAGGGTGAGTTATGTCTCCTTAATGGAGAGTTGCGAGAAGTCGTGGGTGGGGTAATAGATGTATGGTCAAAGTTATGGGGTAAGATGATGTGTTGTGAATGGAGTGTGGAATGGCTGATGTTCACAGGTGATACAATACTGATTGGCTACAAAGAAGGGAAACAGCAGAGAATAGTAAAAGAGTTTGAAAGTGTTTGCAAGAGGTGACAGCTAATGTAAGCAAGGGGAACGTTACGAAGGTAAAGGGGAAGTAGGAATTTGGTGCCGTGAATATCAGCGAAGACAGAGAGAATGGAACCAGGATGAGAGAAGAGGTAAGTCACGGAGTAGGTCAGTCAAGAGGAACATCAAGACGCGTGCAAAAGATTGTGAAGAAAATGGGGATGTACATGGAACCCAAGGTTGAAATGCATGAAGGGAATGCTTAACTAGTTCTCCTCTATGGAAGTGAAGTGTGGGTGATGAACACAAATGAAAGAAGATTTGGGCTATGAAAAGAATGGAAAGGTGATAAATGTGAAGATACTGGGAAGTGATACAATTGTTAGCGTAGGTAGAAGGACTCATTCATTGTTAGCGTAGGTGGAAGGATGAATCTGAGTAATTTGTGATGGTTCTGTCATGTGAAAAAATGGAGAATGGTGGGTTATTGAAGAGAGTATGAAATTCGGAAGTGTTGGGAGGAAGGAGAGACAGAACTAGAAAGGGAGGAATAAATGAAATGGAAGCAGTATCGGAAAGGACAGGCCCCAACATCCGGGAAGTGAAAGTGCCTACAAGAAAGTGGTAAATGACATAGTTGTAGGGGGTTTGATACGCTACTGATATTCCTTGTGTAGGTATGTGAATCAACTACTACTGTGGAGGCTTTCTACACCTGCTCTTCATCCACGGCACTGCAGTTTAAAAGTGAATGTGGCAAAAATCACTATCTTTTTTTTTTCAGGGAATCACTCCCTATTGGGGTATAAACGATAATGTTGAAAGTATACATTTATATATATAAGCTCGTATGTTCGTATAGACATATAATTCCGTAATTCAGTCCTTCATACTTATCCTATCCTTGCCTTCTAGTCATCCCCATTGTTAAAATTAAACAATAAAACGCTCTGAATATGGAACCTTTAATGAGCAAGTTCGATTTCACCAAGAGAAAATCTGCCAATAGCTTCCTTTAATATCCTGGCTCACTTTCCTACCTCGTTAGGCTGTAACGAAATCCAATCCCTCTCTTCTGACAACTTGTATTGAAAGACTGCATAACAAAAAAAATCGTCGATTCTGCCCCTAAAAACTCGCGCTTTCCTTACTGGTAACTGTTTCCTGAGCCAAATTAATGGAGTTTATTATTGTCCGTGTCTGTACCTGTAAATCGTCTAATCGACGTTATTCACCTCATGTCTTTTCTAGATCCTTCTCTCTATGAAGAGATTGGTCCGTTTTCTCTCTTTTATAATTAATATACTTCAGCCCTTTTATGTTGAGAAGAACGATGGTGTCCTTCCATCTCACAGGCAGACACATAACAACCCTTTACTCAGATAACCACCTCCCAAATTCAATCTGAGGAGATCAGTAGCTCTCGCTTTGCTTGGTTCAGTTACCGTGTCTATCCCTAAGTATGGAATCCTTTCCCACCAGCCCGCAAACAAGTGAATAACACTCACTTCCAAGCGGGAGAAAACGCTTTTTAACCTCTGTCAGTTAGCAACGCGCAGTGTACCCAACTTTTCAGTATCCTTGATAAGGGATCAAGCTTGTTGTTTTTTATATTTGCTATCATATGCAAGTAACATTTTTAGCCTAGGTGTTTTACACACACACACATACATGCATACATACATACGTACATATATTACGTATATGTATGTATATATATATATATATACAGTATATACTGTATATATATATATATATATATATATATATATATATATATATATATATATATATATAGTTTGCTTTACAGAGAATGACACCAGAGGGTGCTACGCTTTTGGGTCTAATTATGTAGTTATGAGGTGCGGTAGTTTCCCCCATGCCCTACCACATACTGTAGAAGTCCAAGGATCTGAAAATTATTAGCAATAACAACTTCATACTTTTTTGCGTATTCTTATAACTGCAAGCCTGAATCCCAGTGGGAAGTAAATGGAAAGCTCTTCTTTCCCCGTTGAGATTCAAAGCCATGCAGGATAGAAAGATGAGGCTGAGCTAACCAACCTTGCTCTAAAGAAGACCAAGAATTTGTTCCACCTATATACGTTTCGAATTCAGATAGATTTGCTAGAAATAAATTAGCACAGTGGTTCTCAACCAGGGGAGAACTACCCCATAGGGAGGAATTTTAGAGTTTCACGTGGCGGGGTGGCGGGGGGAATTGTGACCACAAATTGGCAGGCTCAAACTGGCTCTAGAACCACACAAAACACAGTGTGCATCGGTCCGCACTACTGACAGGTTACGCTGGGCTTTCTCTCCGCTAGTTTGTGTGTTTGTGTTAGTATTTTGTTGCATATTATTTGGAGTGCACCTTTTGAGGCAGACAATTTTGGAAAGGCGGTGGGAATGACATTCTGACATACTGTATAGTAAAAGGGTGCACAGGCCAAAAAAGGTTGAGAACCACTGCAGTGTGACGTCAGCCCTGAGAAAAAATTTCAAACGTTTTTAGCTCTATAGCCAGGCATCTAGAATCTACGATCACATTCACCTGAAACATGTAATCATAATAGAGAAAACCTTACTTATGGCAATTCATCGTGTTCCTTGGCTGATTTTGGCACTGCGAGCAATGAATTCGATGGAGAAATTAATGAAAAAACTCTTCCTTTCAAAGTTGCATTCGAACCGACGTAAGACATGTATGCTTAAGCCTTCAAAGCAAAACATTTTAAACATTATATTGCCATGGTGTAGATGGGTCAAGTTCCGTTTTGTAAATCTGAATATGACATATATACATAAGTAAAGGCTTCAAATCCAACAAGGAAAGCAAGAGCTTCGTCTATTATCCGTTAAAATTCACGGCATACAGTGGTAAGTGGATGAAACATGTGAGAGGAGTTCAAGAGCCATTGTGGCTCCTAAAAATGTACTCAAACACAGATATAACACATACTTATAACTATTTATATATATGTGTGTGTGCGTGTGTGTGTGGTGTGTGTGTGCGTGTGTGTGTGTGTCCATGAGTGAGAGTTAATATCTCAACAACAATTGGCATTATCCCTCACTATAAATTATGAGCTTTATATTTAAAAAGTCAGAAAATTACCGGGGAGCTACACCATAACCACACAGGTATAAACTTAAAGTTATAAAGTTTGAGCAATTATCTAATTAAAACACACATGCTCTCTGAACAGGGAATGTGTAATGACTTCCGCAATGCAATCCAACTACACACTTTACCCACACATTTTGGGCCACAAAATCACTTTCGTCTCTGTAAGATGAAGGACAGGTCAGTCTTCGTACAAATCCAACAAATCGTGATGCTTCAAATCCCCATCCCCTAGTCAAGGGAAAACAACAGTGAAATGTCAACCCTAGAAGGAAATCCCATACACCGAATTCGGTCACTGTATGGGGGTCAGTGGCAACATACTGAGCTAGCATGAAAAGCTATGAGGAAAATTGAAACCATTTACTCTTACATTCCATAACACTGCAAACATTTTTTTCTCATAAAAACAGTTTTTGATCCATACTAATTTTCCCATACACCGTTAAGGTTGAATAACACCCAGATGTAAGTTCTCGTAGCATATAATGCGGCAACAACACGCAGCTGATTTTACAAACCATTTAGGTTAAGCGTTTTCAGAAATTCATAACTCATTGTTTTCTGTCCATTTAGGAATAAAAATATCATGATAGCGTATGTGTGCACACACACACAAACACACATATACAAAATGTACATAAATGTATATAGTACATATATATATATATACATATTTACACAAATATATATATATATATGTATAAGTACATATATATATATATATATATATATATATATATATATATATATATATATATATATATATATATATATATATATATATATATATATATATATATATATACATATTCTCAGCGCACCCATCACTTCCCTTCCGGACCTGAGAGAAATCATTCCGAAGAGCATATAATTAAAATGAAATTCAGTACAACTAAGCTACTGTAATGAAAATCAAAACACGCAGTTAAGCAGCTGTTCAAATATGAAATAGCCTTAAATGGTTGTCTGGGCATTCATAAGTGTTGAAAATTACACGACCGATCGAAAAAGTGACCTCACGCAAGTGACGTCACATTGTCTTCGCAAATGTAGAATTAGGTTTTGTCCTTCACAAGAGGTCGCCTGATGTGGATGGAAATCTTTACCGCTCTTTGGGATGCAAAGTAATTCCATTACATTTGCTTTTGTGTGCTGAGCGTCATCCAGAGATTTCATTGAAGATCGACAGAGCCTTCTGAGAAAATCGCCAGAGAAGCAGGCACGATAACAAACAAGAATTTCTGTCCCCCAAGTAAGAAAAAATAAAGTGTTTTGTATATTACACATTCACTTACACAAGAATATGGCATTTTCAGCGCGCACCTGAGCACCTCAATTCCATAAAAGCTCTCGGCAAGATGAAATGTAATCCCATGCTAACGAGTTATGTATTTGTTTCCTTCGAAAATGAAATTTCCAAGTATCCCCCCGAACAGATACAAAGAGATTCTTTATTTCCACCCGAAGATACAATGCGTAAGAGGTTTCCCTCGGATTAAAATCAGAGCGGGATGTTTATCACGTTGGAAGGTGTCAGGAACACAATTTACGAACACTTATCCTTTTCTTACGGGGATATACATGGGTTTTATTAGTATGTCCATCTACTTCCTCCGCTCTTTTGCTGCGCTCGGCTCTCTCTCTCTCTCTCTCTCTCTCTCTCTCTCTCTCTCTCTCTCTCTCTCTCTCCAAAAAGTTTTGAGAGAAAAAGTAGCACGATTTAATATGTCCCTTCTATTGTGAAAACAGGCTTCTTACATTTCTTTTACGGATATGTACATTCTTGGTTTGAACTGATGCCGTTTCGATTAAATTTATTCGGCTTTAGCAAGCCTTAATATCATGCCAATCGATACCGCTACAAAGGAAATGGCTCGGTATAAAACTATAGAATTCATTACTTCCTATTTTCTACTATCAATGATTTTTTCTTTCTATCCAAGTCTCACATCGCTAATGAATGAACAATGGGCTATGAAAAGCCTTCCCTGTTAGGTTACTCAGTATAATGAATGATGAATGCAACCGACTGTAGATGCATCTAGGATGTGTGCATCGACAGTGCAGTTTAACTATATCTTTATATTACGTAATATTCTAGAGAGAGAGAGAGAGAGAGAGTTTTACAAGCATCGATATAATGTGGTGCATTAATGGCAGCGCAAAATTCGGAAAGGGACGACTCTGACTTTACATGCCTCCACTCAACCGCTTCCTAAAGGTCGGATAAAGGCCTGAGCTATTCATTTTTCACTTTGACCACTCCGAGGTTCAGCCCCGTCTACTACAATCGATCGCGCCCACATCTTCAATGAAGAGTGGGAACAAAGACAGAGAATAAAGCAAATTTATGAAAGTCAAATTTGGTCAAAGAAAGACTGTATATCTTCGAGGTCACCCTTTTTAGATTTTATGAGTCTAAGGTTAAAGATCGACCATTGTAAGAGGTTATGGGAGATTAATCTAAGGTATATAAGCCAAAGGGTTCTTTGGTGGGGTACAATGATCCCCGTTGCCGTGCTGTTCTTTTTGCCGTTGTTTATAGGGACACGAGTTTAGTCCTCGATGAAAAGCGCTCCGGCGGTATTGAACTTTTTTGCGCATTCGCCGGGTTTACGATCAATTAAAGCGTCATTAGCGGCTCAGTTGGAGGAGAAGCGTTTCGTAGTTACGAGCAAATTGCCCTTTTTTCATAAAGGAAATTCGCTTGGAAGCTGAACGGCTTGGGGAATGATTTTACACGCGGGGATTTCCGCGTGAAGCTTTGCAAAGCCGATGCAAAATGTCTGTACTGACAAAAGCGCAACGGAAGCAAAGAGTTAATCGACTTTCCTCAAGTTGAAAAGCACCGAAGTTGCCCCGATGTTTATTTTACCATTGAGAAAATAAGAGAATATCCTCTCAGCACCCCGGCCAATTTCGAAACAAATCTGCAGGCTCATTGATGAAATGGAGAGTGTGAGGAATACAAAAGACACTAAAAAAAAAAAAAAATAAGTTGCTTAAACAGCCTGCACGCAAAACAACACTGGGAAAGCGTCTGACAATAATCATAAACGAAAAAGCATTGTAAGATGAAGAAACGGGCCCATGAACAGACCAACAGAATAATTTAATGGTCCCATAGAAGAGAAAAAACCCAATCGCAAGAAAAAGTACGATGGAAAGATTTCTTAAAATCTGAAATAGAAATCCAAGTTAGGCCTGATGAGTTCCTTAAACACCTGATGAGTAGACAGTGTAACAAAAGGTTACTCAGCTTCAGGTTATTTCTAAATGAAATCACTTATCAGTTCATCTTCGAACACTGCAGGAGAAGACCCAAGAACAATTCCATCCCTAGTATTGAAAATGTAAATTTCAATAATTCAGATATTGGAGCAACCTTAAAAAAGAACTAATCAAAAATTCTCTACTCAATTCGGCCATAACAGAGTGATTAATATAAAAGGATGCAGTTCAATTTATATGATTGCTACCACACTTTTTTTTTAACAGACGTTCATCTCATTAGTAAAATCTCTAAAATCTGTACTTTCCATTCACATTCACGCCGCCGACGAGGCAAAAATAGTAATTTTTTCATATTCTAATTTAATAAAATATTGGATCATGCTAAATACAAAACTGAATTGTATTAAAACGATATATATATATATATATATATATATATATATATATATATATATATATATATATATACTGTATATATGTATATATATATATACATGTGTGTATGTATATATACTGTATATATATATATATGTGTATATAATATATATATATATATATATATATATATATATATATATATATATATATATATATATATATATATACTGTATACTGTATATATATATATATATATATAAGGG
>NC_089751.1:10392134-10449634 GCF_040412425.1 Macrobrachium rosenbergii
CATCTCCAAGACATTGCCCTCTGTGGGGGCCCTCCACTCAGGAGAATTAACCCGAAGTCATCTCTACTGACGGACTAACCCCGTTGTCTATTCAATTATCATT
Organism: Macrobrachium rosenbergii; assembly: GCF_040412425.1. Taxonomy (NCBI): domain Eukaryota; kingdom Metazoa; phylum Arthropoda; class Malacostraca; order Decapoda; family Palaemonidae; genus Macrobrachium; species Macrobrachium rosenbergii. Next base: position 10,392,238 of record NC_089751.1, read on the forward strand.
GACGTAAGACTAAATTCATTCTTGAACAATTTTTGCATGTGTGGGTACGTAATTAATAAATTCATCGTAATTAGTCTCTCTGAACTTTCATATATTTCAATAAAGTAATATCTTGCATCCCAGTTGTGTCCACAGATGGAGAGCTGTTCAATATTTACTGTTACTAATCTTAGGCAAAATAAATGAAATTTTTCTTAGACTTGAAAATCAAAGCAAAAGATACCTTCTATACCGCGAACTTCACACACTGCTCCCCTAATAGAAATGTGCCATTTATGTTTTGGCATGAAGCTGTGAAAAATATGCTGGCTGTCTACGTGCGATGTTTGCACGTCGCTGAGCTTTGTGGTCATAACAAAACAAGTAAAAAGTGCGCCGAAGTTTCTTCGGGGCAATCAGGTTTTCTGTATAGCCGCTACAACATATAATCAAGGCCACTGAAAATAGATTTATCTTTCGGTGGTCTCGGTATAACGCAGTATGAGCCGAGTCCCACAACTCTTTAACCGCTGCCTGGGGGTGGCCTGTCCTATATCGTTGCCAGAAGCACGCTTATGGCTAACTTTAACCTTAAATAAAATAAAAATTACTGAGGCTAGAGGGCTGCAATCCGGTACGTTTGGTGATTGGAGGGTGGATGATCAACATACCAATTTGTAGCCCTCTAGCCTCAGTGGTTTTTAAGGTCCGAGGGAAGACAGAAAAAGTGCAGACAGAATAAAGTGCGGACTGAATAAGGTGCAAACGGACAGACAAAGCCGGCACAATAGTTTCCTTTTACAGAAAACTAATAAAAACGTATTTGCTTTTGTCAAAACCTCTTGATGGTCTTCGTAAGGTTCCAGTCTAGTCGGAATGACAAACGCTAAAACGCATTTCCTTAAACCTATATCGTGGACTGTTTCAAGTTCGTGGAGTTTATTTTTACATGCTAATGAATAAATCTGGATCCATAATCCAACTTTGACATACAGAGTGCATCATATAGTTGTAGCAAAGATTTCTTATTTCCGCCCCAGTTAGAGTTTGTGTGAAATTTAAGAAAAGATAAACGAATATTTTATATTACAATGCAACTTTTTCGACTGATTCGCCAACGTCGAAATGCCTTGAATTCATCTTCCCTCCTGGGTTTTTTTATTTTGGCCCTCTCGACCGCACAGTCGTTCAGCTTTTAGCGTTTGTCATTCCGACTGGACTGGAACCTTACGAAGACCACCAAGAGGTTTTGACAAAAGCAAATACGTTTTTTGATTTCCCTCGGTCAATGGGAGAGACATTCTTGTGAAAGGTTTCGACTTCTTGAACGCGACCTATTTCCATTCAACGCTGGACCCAGATTCTTTCAACGCCAGGCTTCTTTCAGATTAGTTCTCCTCCGTTCCTCCTTAGGGCATCCAAGATGCAATTTAGTGTTACTCAGTCAAGTTTTTCATGGATAGCTCCAACCGAATGAAATTTGCTTTTTTTTCAACTAACCTTTTCCCAGCATAACTATTTCCTCTCATGGTGGCATCTTGTGTCATTATAATAATAATAATAATAATAATAATAATAATAATAATAATAATAATAATAATAATAATAATAATAAATACTTCAAGCTATACTCCTTTAAGCACCCATTCTTTTCTGAGCGAATAATAATAATAATAATAATAATAAATAATAATAATAATAATAATAATAATAATAATAATGTATTCTATACATCTTTTCCTATTAGAGAAATTACACACAGGTAGTATCCCTTCTTTTCTAAGCAAATTGTATGCATGATGAGAGTGTTTGATCGCTTCCCTCGCTATGCTCTCAAGAGCATACCTATATGAATAAAATTAATAAAAGTTAAAATCGTGACTGGGAAACTGTCTTCAGCACACTCGAAATTATAAAGATATTTTGAGCATCCCGCAATTTCCAAAATAATTCCTTCATTCCTGGACAAACTATACTCTAACAAAGTAATGATGCTTGAAAATTAAGCTTTTATTCTACACGATTTCAAAGATGGAACACTAAGTTCTGCAGCAGTGCGTCACTTTATTGTTTCTTATAGATATATATATTATATATATATATATATATATATATATATATATATATATATATATATATATATATATATATATATATATATATATATATATATATATATATATATATATATATATATATATATATATATAAAACATTTAATCCGTTCTACCTAACAGGGACTGGCCCCAGTCATGTCCCCACCTACATATTCTAATACAAGTTTTACTTACATCATAAAAACTTTTAATCGTCTGCAACAAATTTAATTACTTCCTACATTACACTGATTCACACACACGCACACACACACAGACACACCCTCTTCCTCGTCGAAACCCACATTGCTCCTCCCCTTCTAATCCTTCTGCCATCTGTCATCTTTTTTTTACTCTCCCAGTCAAAAGAGAAAGATGTCCTCCGAATAGCAAGTAATGTTGCTTCCCTTTAATTCTCAATCATTTCTATCACCTCACTTCTCATGCTAAAGAAAACAACCATCCCTCTCAACCATTCCTCTGCGATCCTCCCTTATCCAGACATACCTAATATCCTCTGATAAGACACTCAGTCGCTTTTTCACAACCGTATGGCGCATCTCACTTGTAAATCCCGTTAGTTTCCGCTGGCTTTCCGTCCTTAATCTCTTATTTCTCATTCATACATCCTGAAGGGTTACTTCCACAAACATTCTCAAATCTCTACTGACCCTTCTCCCCTTGTATCATTCAGATATAGCTCAATTCTGCACCCCACATTTAGCAGATCTCTGAAACACTTATTCCATCGACACGGAACTGCTTTGCCTTCTGGGAGCATTCCCTGCTTGCATCTTTCATTGCAAGTTCTCTTTGGTCTTAAGCATTCTCTCAGAATTTGCTTCCCTTACGCGCCGCTTCTCTTTGAAATAATTGAATAGATTCGCTTCTGAATTTACATTTCAAGAATAATGTCACATTATTCTTGATCTCATCCTTCCGTTTGTAACCTTGTACATGATCTTCTCTGTCAGGCAGCGCACCATTTCCACGTTACTTCACTAAAACTGCCATTAATTTTCTTATAATATATTGAATGTGTGTGTATTCTTATACTTACTGCTCATACACACATGTCATATTCATTTTGAATACGCAACTATACTCAAAATATAGTGGGAGAAATTATCAGTAGTATATCTTCAGTGATGGAGGTAAGAATTTTGTAACACAGACACACACACACACACACACACACACACACACACATATATATATATATATATATATATATATATATATATATATATATATGTGTGTGTGTGTGTGTGTGTGTGTGTGTGAGTGTGTGTGTGTTTGTGTGTGTGTATATATGTATATATATATATATATATATATATATATATATATATATATATATATATATATATATATATATATATATACATATATATATATATATATATATATATATATATATATATATATATAAAGAGTGTTTGTCTATAATTCTGAGCCCGTTTCTGGCTCTTCGTAGCCCAGTAGTTAAAACGCTCTCATCACCAGTCAGAGCAAACTTCTTTGTACACGAAATTCTGATAAATAAACTAAAAACAATCGTTAAATGATCAGATCATTATAAACATTAGTTATAACTTGTGTTGACGTTTTTCCAATTGGAAACTGCTACATAATCCGTCATATATCATGACCTTACTCTAATTAAAAAACAAAATGGAGTGCCAAAAGTAAGTTACTGTAAAACAACAAAAGGAAAGAAATCACTGAATGATGACTTAAGGACAAATGTGGAGAAACATATAAAGAAATAAAATAGAAGTATCTTAATTACTTCATAAACAACTTGAGTATGGAGAACAAAGCCTAAACATAACAACTTTGTTCAAGAAAATTCTCTTTTTTTTAAAAAAGAGGGATTTTATTATTCACCTACTATTTTCCAGACGTTGACATTTTGAATAATACATCACGCTAGCTTCAGTTTCATTAGTTGCAAAGATAAACAAGTCCTCTCTCTCTCTCTCTCTCTCTCTCTCTCTCTCTCTCTCTCTCTCTCTCTGTTGCCGAAACAGGGAAAAGGTCAACAAACGAAATTGAACGATGCCTTAGAGGCTCGTGTAGCCTATTAGGAGGGCGCAGCGCTAAGGTTCAACCATAACAATCCTCAGGCAAACAAAGTCTAGGCCTTCTTTCCTGCTTACCTGGCGCTTGGGTTTGTTCCTGAGGGGCGTGTTGTTTTCTCTCTCTCTCTCTCTCTCTCTCTCTCTCTCTCTCCAGCGGAACTAAAGAGGGAAAGTTACTTGTGTGTGCCTTACAGCATTGGATTTCCTGTCGAAAGTTTGGATTTAGTGAGAGCCGAATGCCTTTCCCTGATGCATTTTCTTTTTTACTTTATTTAATATTCACATCTTACTTCATACGTTCCCTTTATGGTTTACAAATGATGGAAAGATATTACGATAGTCAAGTTAATCAAAACATTTCCTCATAAGGCCATACAAATATGCAAATGCGTATCCAAATATATATATATATATATATATATATATATATATATATATATATATATATATATATATAAATATATATAATATGTGTGTGTGTGTGTGTGTCTGTGTGTAAGAATAAAACGCTAATTTGGTGGTCTCGGATATTGTAAGAGTAAACAAACAAAACGATTCAGTAATATTACACATAAATTGAATACTCCAAAAACATACCTAGAAATTACATGCGCATCAATGTCCGTCAGATATTTAATTTTTGTGTTCATAAAAGGAGTACAAGATTCCACGACTGATAAAACGATCCACAAATCACCGTTGAAATATCAGGCCAGCCAATGGGGAAGGAAAAAAGAACCAGTACGAAACAAATCACAGACAGTTGGAATAATTCACATCGCCTCTCGAAAGGGGTGCTTAAATCATTCATTCTGTGCCACCAACCACCCTGAGAAAATATTATCCAAACCATTCAGTTCTTTTTCAGTAGGCCCCCGTTCGATTCTCCGGCCGGCCAGTGAAGAATTAGAGGAATTTATTTCTGGTGATAGAAATTCATTTCTCGCTATAATGTGGTCGGATTCCACAATAAGCTGTAGGTCCCGTTGCTAGGTAATCAATTGGTTCTTAGCCACGTAAAATAAGTCTAATCCTTCGGGCCAGCCCTAGGGGAGCTGCTAATCAGCTCAGTGGTCTGGTTAAACTAAGCTATACTTAACTTATCTCGGTTTGAACTTTCGAGCAAAATGTGTACAAATGTAGAACAACTCATGTCAAATCCTCTAGATCGGCCGTGTGTTTGTCATGTCTTTTCATTTGTTTGCACCCTTCCGTTACCTAAGATCAACTGGTAAATGGTCTCGCATCTCATTTTGTAAAAAGCTGTCAGCTCCTAAACTAATGGTAATTTATCTTCATTTCAAGGGGGAAAATGTCATTATTAGTAAAATACCTCATTCATGAATTATTATCTGCTGAGGGCGTGACTCGTGAAGTTAAAGAGAATGGTGGGAAAACACTGGTGGATAATATTCTCATTGAAGGGGCCTGAAAGGGTGACATTTCATGATATATGTGCAAAGGTGTAAACCAAGGGACGCAGTGATGAAGCTTTCTGGTCTAGATAGCAAACCTTTCAAGAACCTACGTCCTGAGATGTCTGGTGCTAGATTTTGATTAGCTTCGTGATTGCCTCTTTTGTGGAGGGGATGCACCAGCTGAGTGAAAAAGAGATAATTTCGTAATTAAGCGTGAAACAGTGTACCGTGTTGAGATTGTTAACTACGAGAAAAAATTTCTTAATTAAGCGTGAAACAGTGTACCGTGTTGAGATTGTTAACTACAAAAAAATTTCGTAATTAAGTGTGTGACAGTGTACCGTGTTGAGATTGTTAACCAGAAAATAAACATTCGTAATTAAGCGTGTAACAGTGTACCGTGTTGAGATTGTTAACTAAAAAAAAATTTCGTAATTAAGCGTGTACAGTGTACCGTGTTGAGATTGTTAACTACAAAAAAAAAATTCGTAATTAAGCGTGTAACAGTGTACCGTGTTGAGATTGTTAACTACAAAAAATTTTGTAATTAAGCGTGTAACAGTGTACCGTGTTGAGATTGTTAACTACAAAAAAAATATCTTAATTAAGCGTGTACAGCGTACCGTGTTGAGATTGTTAACTACAAAAAAAAATTTCGTAATTAAGCGTGTAACAGTGTACCGTGTTGAGATTGTTAACTACAAAAAAAAATTCGTAATTAAGCGTGTACAGTGTACCGTGTTGAGATTGTTAACTACAAAAAAAATTCGTGATTAAACGTGTAAGTGTACCGTGTTGAGATTGTTAACTGCAAAAAAAAATTTCGTAATTAAGCGTGTAACAGTGTACCGTGTTGAGATTGCTACTACAAAAAAAAAAAAAAAACTCTTGCGGAAGCACGTCAAGAGAGAAGCGGTGGCGAAGCAAAAGTGTGATTGCGCACTTGCAAAAGTAATGAACTTGATGTGGTGGCTACAGTGACAAGGTAAATTCGACCTGTTTGAAAAATTCTACTAAATACCCTCTGGGATGATAGGTGGTCGTCCCTAATATGCCAGTTTCAAAGAAAAACACTCTCGCTTTTACCTTTTCTTACATGCATTATCAGGCAAGGTAAAAAAAAATGCAGTTCATAAGATTGTTAAAAACGTGAATTGCAATAAATGGCTGATTTATTCAAAGAGCCGTCTACTAAACCTGCAAAAATTGCCATGGAAGAAAAAGCTTTCGCTCTAGACATCGCAGGCATCAGTGTCGATATATTTCCAGCACATAGCAACATCGAATATGAAAATGTTTTCAACTTATCTGCGGAACGTCTAGACGCCCCATAACAACAGTTCACAAGGTGTTACGGCTGCACCCGAGAACCAATCATAATCATTATGTCTTACCAGAAATAAGCCGTGACTGTAGAATCTCCGAACGTTTTGGAGAGGTTTTTATCAGATAATGTGACCACATAAAATTCTGTTGATATTTGCTTTAGTGTTCTTGAAGCAACAGAAATAAGTAAAACTTACTATGTAGAGAAAACGCGAAACAGAGGGGAACAAAGTTCCTTCGCATCACGGATAACTACCGGATCCTTTGGAATTTTTCAGAATTCAATCAAAACAAATGTCGTGAAGGACGAGCTGGTGGAAAATCCACAGCTCAATCAGTTGTGATTCGTGGTGTTCCCAAATTATCCAGCTATATTTTCATGTAACAAGGTATACGAGTATATCAGTAAACTAAGTGAAGGCATGTTTATTTTTTTGTGAACCAGTAAAACATCTTTGCTTACCAAACTTATTTTTTGTGAGGACAAAATACAGGAGACAAAACAAAACAAAAATGTCTACATAACATGGCACGAGCAGACTACGTCTTATGACGTCATTTAAACTAACGCCTTTCCCGATAGAAAGTACACATAGAACAGTCAATATGAGACAGCAGCCGAGCTAGAGCACCTTTCGGGTGCAAGATCTTTGATATTCCTCGCCTGTCCTGAGACATCGTAAAGAAGTAGGACGCTAATGTTCACATCTCTTGTGTATGGTTAGCCTGCCGAGAAGTTAGGTGTGCAACTTGCATAATAACAGAAAGATAGTACCATTTTGCTTAGCGTTATTGTTCTTGGGAGACATTCCACGCTTTCTCATACTATTACCTTTAGTCCTATATTTTTAAGAAAGTCAGAATGGACTCTGGGAGTCGATAAAAGAACCTTCATAATGGCATGCAAGATCGTTAATTTCCTGTGTGATATTAGGCAACGAGGTGGTATGAATAAGAGATACAAAAATTCTCGTACCTCATCCACCAAAACAGTACTAAGCATCAGATAAATTTATGGAACATGTTTGGTAGTGAATTTTATGTAAATTATTTTTTGTGCCAGCACATTTCACTGTAAAGGGAATCCAAAACGAAATATTCTCTTCAAACAAAACTATTTTAGCCAGCCGCCATTTTGCCAAATGGCAGCTAAATCTGGGATGGTAGACAGATTTAATATTAGATTGGTTTTAATTAGCCTTCAAGAAAGACAATAAAACTTAAAGGTAATTCTAAACCTAATAAAACAAAAGTCTTCTTTCTCTTCTCTCAACAGAGTAAATATCAAGTTCAAAGCTGAATATCTATGCAAAGCGGGTTATGCTATGTCTCATTCAACGAGAGAGAGAGACACACACACACACACAAGAGAGAGAGAGAGAGAGAGAGAGAGAGAGAGAGAGAGAGAGAGATTTAATAAACCCTATTAAATCAAGCCCCAACTAAAGTCAAAGGAATTCAGCCCTCTCAACCGTTCTAAACCGTCTCTCCTTCCCCTTTTTCTCATTCATTAACTCCCTCCTACATTTGTCCTAATCACCATTACCACCGCCATCATTACGGCTTCTTTTTAATTTACAGCACCAGTTGGGGCCTTAGTACCAATTACACCCGGGCTTAGGGTCACGACCCCTTGAATTACTTATGGCCCACACAAAACTTCACAGTGGAAAAAAATGGATTCCTGAGGTATTTTTCTAGTCATTGCACCGATGCTGATTGTATGATGTGCAACAAGTGCATTGGGATTTCAGCATTTTTGCTTACGATTGTGTGCACTTATGCATGACTAACATGTGTATGTGCACGCAAGCGGTTCCTGTTTCAGGTGAACCCGCAAGCACATGCATCAGTACTAATCCAAACAATTTTTCAGATATACAAAAGTTACAGCAAGACTACCAAGCGAGATTGATCTTATACTGCCTCAAGTTAAGGAGGCAATCTGGTATTCGAAATGATTTCTCCTGAATCAAATGAAAGGATAATGATTTACATTGGGTGTAATTAGGCAATGAGGACTCTTCTGTCTGTAGAGCATAATACCATTATATACGTTTTCTCCCACACGGCTTAGGAAACAAAACTCTTCTAACTGGCATAGTAAAAATATAATAAAAAAAGGAACATCTAATCCAGTATAAACTTCAACTACGAAGAGTCATAAATGTAACAATGATGAGCAGTGCAGCTGTTATTAACTATTAAAACATATTTCAAAACTTAATACTTTCCCACTGACCTTCAAGTCCATAAAAATTTATTGTTGTAAAATATCATCAGCCCGAAGTAAATATATTATAAATTTTCAAATGTTATATCACCTCCCGTTTCTAAATTTATTGATGAAAGTGGGAATAATGCTATATCCTGACGTTTTCAGTTTGCATTCGTGATATATATATATATATATATATATATATATATATATATATATATATATATATATATATATATATATATATATATATATATATATATATATATATATATATTTGTGTGTGTGTATGTATGTATTTAATTATTTATTTATCTACAATTATGTATATAAATATATATATTATTTATTTCTTTATTATTTTTTTATTTATTTATCTATTTATTTATTCATATGTGTGACTGTGTTTATTAAGATTTTAACCAAGAAAAGTTGCATGTTGTATGAATGGACCTAGACACAGCTTAACGGAAACGTAACGCGGGAGATACTAATGAGACAGAGTGTAGGAGGTAGTTTGTTAAGAGTAAATAGACGTTTTAATTAAGAAAATTCACCTTGTACGTAGATTTCAGATTGCCTGGTTATATCTAACACTTCGTGGAAAACAAGAGGGATAGACATATGACAGAAGGCAGAGAAAGGACAGATGCAGGAGCAAAGATGAGACCTAAAAAGGAGTGAATGGAGTATGACGAAATTTTGTAAAACGTACTGGTAGATAAGCTGTGCTGTGGACGCTGGAGAAAAATTTTGAGTTTATTTGTAACAGGTGAGAGCCGAAATTAATCAGTGCAACAGTAAGGTAAAGTAATTAAAAGGAAGCGATGAGATTGTAGAAATAAATGTCACCATACATGGTAGGAGAAGGGAAATTGTTGATTCACAAAGGTATCTGTGAACAAATGTAATGGTTGGATGATATTGAGATTTGAGAAGTAAATCATGGAACAGATGAAGAAAGGAAGGTAACAGGATTTCAGCAAAAGGTTTGAATGAAAAAAGGGCACTTGTTGAAGCAAAAGATCGGAATAATTGACAGGATTGCAAAGCCAGTAAAAATGTCTGAATTTGAGATGTGGATGCTGAAAATAAATGAAGAACAAATGAAGAGTCTGGTGAGATGAACAATTTGTGTGAAGTGTGTCGAGTAAAGAGGTGCAGGAAATACGAGGGTGTGGTAAAAAGGTAAATGTATCATAAGTAACAGGAAAGGCTGTTGGGGCATGTCGAATGAAGTAGGACAATAGGATGGTGAAAAACTTGTATAATTCAGGTTTTGAGAGGAAGGACGAGGTGGAGATTTAGAGAGAATCGTGATGAAATGAAAGAGGCAATGATAAAGGTGAGTAGTACAGTATGTACGAGGGAGGTCGATGTCTGATGACGATGTGTGTGTGTGTGTGAATTTTAGTTCTAATTCACATATAATCATTTTCCCCTAACACTTGGTTAATTGCGAAATTTTGTTACTTTTGCATGCTTAAGTTATTTCCAAGATATAGGGAATTCGATATTAATGCGTGTGTGTGTGTGTGCAGATATACTTTCTCCATGGTCCACTCGGTATGCTTAAATGAGTACAAACACTGCGAACATTTTTATATGCAAAAACACGTAAAAATGAAGTTCATAAACTATCCCCTAGCTACTGCATTTTCTACTGCGTAGCTAAATTTCATTCCTACCTCAGTATAATGAAACACCATCTTATCTACCGCCGAGTTCAAAATGTATGTAAACTCATTACACTGATAAGTTATGGCACCACAGCGTGGATAATGAGAACTTAACAAGAAATCAGGCCAGGGCTTTTATAAAGTTTAGCTGACTTCTAGCGCCTTAACCGGCTCTCTCTCTCTCTCTCTCTCTCTCTCTCTCTCTCTCTCTCTCTCTCTCTCTCTCTCTCTCTCTCTCCGTGGAGCCCAACACACTACTGTTGCTGCTTTGCTCCACCCTCATCCTCCTCCATCTCCACTTCCACCTCCGCCTCCACCACACCCCTCCCTCAAGCTTCGCCTTTAAAGGGGAAGAATAATCCTCCCTCTCCTTCTCCCCTCCTCCCTCGGCCTTTCCCCTCTCACCAATCTACCTATCAATCCCTACCACTCCAGCTCTCTCTCTCTCTCTCTCTCTCTCTCTCTCTCTCTCTCTCTCTCTCTCTCTCTCTCTCTCTAAGAGAATTTCAGAGACTGATGGAAACCTTCATTCTTTTTCGCGTGTAAGTTCAGAGAGAAGAGTGACGGAGGAAGACTTAACAGGAAGCCGGTGAATCGAATCTAGCTTTTTCTTTCTATACTTTACCGTAGGCGGTTTCCTTGTCCTTTGACGAGAAATCAAAGGAAGACTAGAAAACCACTGTGCTTTCAAAAATATATTTTTATTATTTATAATTTATTATTGTAAAAAAAAAGTATTAATTAAAAATGTTACAGTCTTAACCTAACCTTACTCAATTATTAGATATTAATTACTCAAGCATAATTCTGCATGATTTCTTTTGCTGTAAATACATTCATTTATTGGATATATATTACTCACAGATACCTTGCGTATTTTTATTTAGTCGTAGTTAGCACAGGAAATTAATTACTCACAAATAGTTTACATAACGTTTTTTGTTTCAACATGCTCAATTTTTGGAGGTTAATTACCCACAGACAACTACACATTTTGATTAACCTGTACCCAGTTATTGGAACTTAATCACTTAAAGATAGCTTTATATATTTTTGTAACTGGTTTCTAGTGATCAGCAATGAAAAACTCAGTAAGCCATCTATTCAAAAAGGAATCACATCCAACTGCGACGGGAAATGAACAAGTAAAATATGCGCCGAAATTCCTTCGGCGCAACCGCGTTTTGTGTACAGCTTACAATGCTGTATAAAACTCTCAGCCACGGCCCGGTGGTAGCCTGTGTTGTTGGCACCTATAGCGGTGCCAGACGCACGATCATGGCTAACTTTAACCTTAAATCAAATAAAAACTACTGAGACTAGAAGGCTGCAGTTTGGTATGTTTGATGATTGGAGGGTGGATGATCAAGATACCAATTTGCAGCCCTCTAGCCTCAGTAGTTTTTAAGATCTGAGGGCGGAGAGAATAAGTGCGGACGGACAGGCAAATAGCCATCTCAATAGTTTTCTTTTACAGAAAACTAAAATGATAAAAAAAAGACAGACGCATCCCATCAAAAATGGAAGCCATATTGGCAGACAATAATCGCCATTCTCATTCTTGAGCTGAATTCAATTATTGACATGTCAGCCCATCGACCAAATTTTAATGGCCGATTAATTATTCATATCCAAGGCAGCAGTCATTGGGCCATTGGAATCGACCACTGGACCAGTTCTGAGCCCAAATAATTGATTGGTCACTCTTTAGGCAATTAGGAACTGCCGACGTTTAGTCATTTTCAGATCTTCGCTCAGGGAAGTAAATCTTTTATTTTTTAAAGCGACAAAAATGTATTTATCAAACGTTCGAACTTTAAGGGGAAATTTTAATGACTATGAAAGTCGGGTTTCGTCATTTCTGGTCAAAACTAAAATAAGGAAAAACAGTACTATTTTGAAAACAGGGAAATGCATTGCTTCATTCCAATAGGAAAGCATGAATGATAAGTCTTTGCACGAAATGCTCATCACCCAGAACGCTACACGATCATGATGTCTTGAATGACAAAACGGATTAACACGTCCGTCTAAGTCGAGGTATTGTGTTATCGTTCTTAATTACAATACAGTGTATAAACGAATCAGCATTTTTTTCCATTCTCTTTTTTTTTCGTTTTTTAGTGAACCTTCGTGAAACGTTAACAGGTGATCCTGCATAATCATACGCATTTCAAACGGAAAACAATGCATAACTTTCCAAACGCTTTTGATATGAATAATGTTTTGCTGTTTGTCCATTTGTCGGCACGGGCAAAACAGGCTTTCATTTAAGCTTTATCGAAACCCCGATCAACTTCATCTCTCTCTCTCTCTCTCTCTCTCTCTCTCTCTCTCTCTCTCTCTCTCTCTCTACTCACCATTGAACAAGAGCTACGTTGATTTAGGTAAATTCTGTCAAGAAGGAAACATGTCTCGTTGTAAGACAACGCCATTACTTTACAGAGTTCCATTTGTCATTCTTTTAATTTAGCATTTCCCGTTGTAACTCAGGTCAACTAATCAAACGCGCAGGCGACCCTTAATTGAGCTGTGTATATATATATATATATATATATATATATATATATATATATATATATATATATATATATATATATATATATATATATATATATGAAATTTTTATCACCGTGATTTATATACAATCATGAAGCTACAAATGTCGCTTAATATCGAAATTCACGCTACCTCGGTATATCTCCGTTGGAGAATTGTCGCCGAAGGGGAATTTATATAAGTGATAAATGAATTGGAATCGTGGGGACACGAACCCGCTACGAAAGCCTATTCAGCGACTCCAGTTGACGTAAACTGGGTCGCTGAATAGGCTTTCGTCGCGGGTTCGTGTCCCCACGATTCCAATTCATTTATCACTTATATAAATTCCCTTCGGCGACAATTCTCCAACGGAGATATACTGAGGTAGCGTGAATTTCGATATTAAGCGACATTTACTTGTAGCTTCATGATTATATATATATATATAATTATATATATATATATATATATATATATATATATATATATATATATATATATATATACATATATATATGTATGTATATATTATATATATATATATATATATATATATATATATATATATATACTGTATATATGTGTGTGTATAAATATATATAAATACGTATATGCATATATATAGATATATATATATATATATATATATATATATATATATATATATATATATATATATGTTTATATATATTTATGTAGGTGTGTGTGTGTATCAGTCGAAAATTGGATGTGAAATAAAGATGTATAATATATTTAATAAGCAGACTGAGGATGCCACAAAATATGACTGGTTTACTTTATTAATAATTTCTAATCGAAAGCAGACTGTCAGCAAACGATGGATAAGAAGTCTGTTAATTAGTCAGTGGTCGGAAGAAAAAACCGAGAAAAAAAAAGGAAATACAATATAAACCTTTTGGCAAAACATGTTTGCAGTATCCTAATTGCCTCTCCAACGTCCTCCTCTTGACTCAAAAAAACAGCTGACAGGGAGAGAGAGAGAGAGAGAGAGAGAGAGAGAGAGAGAGAGAGACAGACAGACAGACAGACAGACAGACAGACAGACAGACAGACAGACAGAGAGAATTATTTTCATACTCTTCTACAGTGTAAACTGTAAAGGAATTTTTTAATTTAAAACGCCAGTGGTTAAAAGCTACAATTGTTTATACTCCATTCAGATTCAGAGCAAAATTAGAAGGTTTTTGTCGTCTGGAATCACAGTAAAGATACTGCTGCTTTCGAACAGAAACAGAATTGAGTGAAATTTGATAAATCAACAAATGCAAGGAGAGCAATCGTCATAGCGCCACTGCTAAAGCCCTGCTCCATTCCATGAACACGAAAGTCTTTAATAAACAGTATTCAAATTCAATTAACAGGCCTTTTGGGGCAATTACACGACCTAGTAATATAAGGAAAAACATTCCAGTACTTACTAGGACAATGATAACACAAATGTTTTAGATATTTATCAAATGAAGAGAAGAATAAATTGCGACATTACTTACAACTATTTCGACGCTGGAGGCCTCTGTGAATCTGGGGACATTTACAGTTATATTCGAAAGGGTGAAATATAATCACATTTTATTCCACAATACCCAGTGTTCATCACATATGAAAATTGAAGCTTTATATTCTAATACCCGAGCGGTGTGTGCTTCAAAAATTTTTGTCAAATAATTTACGTGGCATACGTATGTGTGGACAATAACTTGCGTGTAATTGCCATGTAATTACATGTAATTTAAGGTTCGCTAAAGCCGGTAACGTGAAGATGAACTTAACACGCTAGTAAATCACGAGCCTGGTCATAAAACCCTTCTTACTCCAGGCCAATTAAAGGCCTTTTTTCAACTTTTTCCAAATAATAAGAAGTAAATATTCCCTTCGACGCAGTGAGGAGTTTGGGGCTGACTTTCAAGGTCGATGTTTTTAGAAAAGGATCAGATTTATTTCTCCGTTGCTACAAAACCCGGCCAGTATCAAGGTTTCTCTTTTATTCGTGTAATAGCACTGTCTCTGATAAGTACCTAGCAGACCTCATAACAAATTCTGTAAAATTAATTAAATGTATGCGGGCGTGAGAGAAACAAAGAGAGAGATCAGTAGTTCAGATTGTGTCAGTGAAGAGGATATTCAATATAAAGGGTTACAAGATCAAGCAATTAGCACACACACACACTATATATATATATATATATATATATATATATATATATATATATATATATATATATATATATATATATATATATATATATATATATATATATATATATATATATATATATATATATATATACGTTTATACCTCTGGAATCCTTCTGCCACGATCAGGGTGATAAAGACGTTCTGGATTGATATGTATGTGTTTATACATATATTACATATATACATATATTTACATATCTGAACATATATATACATATAAATATATATATATATATGTATATATATATATAAATTCAGAATGTCCCAATCAATGGCAGAAGGATTCCGGAGGCATAACCGTTATTGCAAAGATAATAACTGCATAAGTAGAATGATAAAAAATAATCCTAAAAGTAGCTAAGTAAAGACAACCGGTCTTTAAATAAAGCGAAAGTTAACTAAACCACTTAATAATCTTAAAAGTTATTCAGCATTTGTTACTATTCGCTATAACACCGTTAATAGTAGTTGTAAAGGTATCATATTAGTATGATGTCAGAGTTGAGCTTGTCAGTTTTCAGGGTTAAAACTTTCTTAAGTCACTCAATTTTCGCATTTTTGAAATTCTGTCAAGTTTCTCTACAAATGAAGGCTTCTTATAATGAATTAACGTTCAACAGCGCCATTTTCCATGACTATCTTTAAGTCTATAGGATAAGATTCATGCATTTCTTAAAATGAGGACACGAATTTTACAGGAATCAGCGACTTGAATAAATAGACTTCACTGTTTGAACAGGAACTCATTTATTCTGATAAACTCATGCAAACTCATGTGAATCTAGTGAGAAGTGGCCCTAATCTACGCTGAAACTTCTAATCAAGGGTACGATCTTTCATTCTTCTTATAATTTGCAGTCAATGAAAAACTCACTCCGCGTTTCGCAGGAAAAAATCCTCCTCTGTAGGCCAAAACATGAATATTAATTTCTAATTTCTTTTTCTATTAAGAAAAGAAAATTGATAATGATTGAATCTTTGTAACTGGAAAAAGAGTTTCACAAACTCCTGAGTTGCAAGGCTGTAATTTTCTTCGCTATTTCTTATCACAGTAAGGCCTCTGAATCTCTTCTTCTGAAGAGAAAATGAAGTAAATAAGAATTCTGTTTTAAAGGCCTAATTAAAGGGAAAACTTTATTATACCTGTAGGGTATAATTATATGAAAACCTACGTATTGTAAACGTAAGGCCGTAGAGAGAGAGAGAGAGAGAGAGAGAGAGAGAGAGAGAGAGAGAGAGAGAGAGAGAGAGAGAATATTTCTTATTCATCTTACGTTTACTTTACGTAGGTTTCTAATAATTAAACACTAAGGATATAATAAAGATAATTCGTTATTTAGAGCTTTTCTGAGAGAGAGAGAGAGAGAGAGAGAGAGAGAGAGAGAGAGAGAGAGAGAGAGAGAGAGAGAGAGAGAGCAAATGACATACATTTAATATCATTTCAGGGGGTACCTGGAAACCGATTCTATTCTTTTGGGGAGGAAAACACAGAATGAAAAAAATCAGGCAACCAAGGCCCACAAACCAAGTTCAAATTAATTGTTTTTTCTCTCCTACCTATTCACATCTCATTCTCCTTTCCATTCTTTCTCTTTCAGTTTCATTTTGTCTTCTTAATTACCATTGCTTTTTTGAATTCGTTCTTTTTCTTTCCATTACTTATTTCTCCTCTCATAATTTTCATTTAGTGTCGTTTCCGAGGTTTATCTCTTTCATTCTTCTTTTTTTTTCTTCAGTTCCCATTAATTTCTGTTTTTTTTATTCCCGTGCTTTCCTTTAATTCATTTCCATTTTTTTTTACTTCATGTCTGCTTTCTCTCCTCCCAAACGTTTTCTGTTTTATGTCTCGATCGGTTTTTAAGTATTTGCCTATTTTCGTAAACTACTTAAGCACTATCAGTGTGAAGCCAAGTTTTAGGTCGCATTTAAAATATTGAAGACATTAGCTCAGAAGCAAGAGAAAAATTCGTTTTACTGTATTTACATTATAAAGCTGCTGGTTTCGATTCATTGCGAAGAGATTGAAACATTCCACTGGAAACTGGTAAGAACGCTAAGGAGGAGTAAAAAGACAACATAAAGAAATTAACCGGCCTTCACTCAGGTGCAATTAGTGATTACCGACGGTAATTTTCACGTGTGAGAGGAAGTGTTCCCTAAACCAACGGCCCTGCTAATCCAGTTGGCCAGTCGGAAGGAAAACAAAAGACTCGAAAGGCAAACGCTATTACATCCGGTTATTAACTCTCTTAATAGCTGGCCAATTCGAAGACGTTTAAGGTTTTAAATCATTGGATTTTTTTTTCTTACCGAGAGACACCGCAGGGCGCGGTGCGAATAATTATTTTTAGATCGTAATGAACCTAAGTGATGACACTCAAAGAATTATTGTACCTTATAGGAGATTGTTGCTTTTTATTGAATAAAATCATGATAAAAACTAGAATTTTCTATTAGAATTAAGTAAAGATAATAACTTTTTTATTTTTATGATCACCCAAACAAAATGGTCCTGAACGCTACTAATAACTCTTCATTGCGACTGTAATTTGTAGTCTCGTGCTCGGAAACAGTTTACTCGGCTTGGATCCTCCTATTTTTAAAGTGACTTTTCTTTGAAATTTTCCTTCACACAAAACAAAAGTACAAGGATATCTGTAGGTTTAACTACCACCTATGTTGATATCCTGGAACATAGGTCAGTTGCACTGCTTCGCACTCGGCGAAGCCATTCAATTCGTTCTAGCAATTTGTGGAATTGGTTACATGATAACGTCCATTAAAAGCCAAGTGAACCTGGCTCGGACATTGAACAACAGAAGGACACGTCTGGGTCATGTCAAAACAAAACAAGTAAAAAAGGAGCCGAAGGTTCTTCGACGCAATCGAGTTTTCTGTATAGCGTATAATCAAGGCCACCGAAAATAGATCTATCTTTTGGTGGTCTCGGTATAGTGCTGTATGAGCAGCGGCCCATGATACTTTCAGCCACGGCCCGGTGGTGGCCTGTCCTATAGCGTTGCCAGATATATGATCGTGGATAACTTCAACCTGAAATAGAATAAAAACTACTGAGGCTAGAAGGCTGCAATTTGGTATGTTTGATGATTGGAGGGTGGATGATCAACATACCAATTTGCAGCCCTCTAACCCCAGTAGTTTTAAAGATCTGAGGGCGGAGAGAAAGTGCGGACGGAGAGACAAAGCCAACCCAGTGGTTTTCTTTTGCAGGAAACTTAAAAAAAAAATGAACATGAAGAACACTAACAAAGAAAATGACTTTCCCGTTTGGATTCACACAAAATCCAGTCGAGTCTATTTCTCCCGAACTCTCCTTGTTTAATTTCCTGGCTAACTCTCTCTCTCTCTCTCTCTCTCTCTCTCTCTCTCTCTCTCTCTCTCTCTCTCTCTCTCTCTCTCTCTCTTCACACAGACTCTGTGCAACATTTAGTCAGAGAATTCGTTTTATTTATTTTTTAATAATAAATATCTTATATGTATATATATGTATATGTATATATAATTTTATATATATATATATATATATATATATATATCACCATGGTAGATGAAGATACACGTCGAGTTCTTGAAAAAGCTTAAAAAGATTGTCAACACTGGACAAGTAAATCACTGGAATTGGTAACTGGTTAAGGGATATCGTCTATTACGGCAGTTATACCAGTATAGAGCTAAATGACTGTTTTTCCCTTTACAGATTACAACATAATTAACCGATACCATGAGAAAGACTTTTGGTACAGCGAGAAAGCAAAGGCGTGAACGGCACCGAACTGCGGTGGGAAAATTGACACTAAGAATTCCTCAAGATTCACACAAAAAAATAATACTTATAATTAACAGAGAGGGCTCCTTTTGCTAAAAAGCAATACTGATTTTATAAACGCAGACAATCTAGAAACATGTAATGATTTTATTTACAGATAAAATTACCTACATTAAGTAGGAGATTAAGGTAGGAATTATGTCTTGGGAGACCTGAGTCACTGTCCTGCGCGTTGGAAATGATGCAGAGATGTTCTTTAGGTCTAAAACATTACCACAGGGACACGTATATGCTCAGCGACATGTAGGTGGAAATAAAAATGAAGAATCAAAGAATAAGGCAACGTACAGATCAGGAACTGACAAGGACCCACAATAAAGAAAAGTGCTAGAATAAAGGTCGCAAGAGATCTTGCAAAGAAAGTTAATACAGCAGGAAAAATCAGATCGTTTGCCCGCTGTCTCACATGAGTCATGAGAGGTGATTGACTGCATAAAACTAGAAGTGGTTTTTCAAATCGACAGAAATAAAAGACAAAAGACCTTTTCAAAGCTGTAAGTAAAGAAAGACTGCCAAGCTTGCATAATAATGCCAGCAAATATGAGTATGCGGTTGGAAGATTTGAAGATAATTCGAAATAAAGTCAAGAATGTCCGTTAAAATCTTGCAACTTCAAAAATTCCGTAACTGTCCAGCCAAGCCTTTACGCTGACTATAGCACTAGCATCGTTAATCACGGTATATTGAATGGCATGCCTAACATGTATTAAGAAGGATTTAATCTGAACATTTGCTTCACTCCGGCTTTGTACATAGGTTTTTATATCATTATATACGTGTTGTACAATTCTTGTAACCAACTGATTACTGGCTTGTTCCGAATACATCAAGCGCCACAGAGGCACGCAATATTCTGCTGCTTATTGTACATAGTAATCTATTCTTAGAATTTATTATATGTACCCTAGTTAAGTAGATGTTACATTAATTCCTCCAGAAATAATGTGATATGACTGATGTTTTATGATAAGGTAAACATACGAATTTCTACATAAAGCAGCACATGTTCGTATATTTGCACAGGAATTTTCATTTTCAGTCACCTCTCTTCAAAACTTGTTGAGTAATATTATTTGTCTGTAAGATCGCGTTGAAAGTTATACTTTCCCTGGGAAAACTTCATCAATTAGCCTTCTTGCTAGGCTCATAAAACCAATGAGAGACTGTTGCACTGTTACATTATATTACGTATTATAAAAATTTCTCTAAGCTCTTGCGCAAACGCACTGCCTTTTGATTGTGGCAACTACAGTAGTACGGTAAAATACTTTTAACAATAAGTTACTGTTAATAATGGTTATTCAGACTTAGCATGCATTTAGCACTATTTTTTTTTTTTTTTGGCTTTATGTAAACATTTTTGGCGTAACTGCACTATATTACTGAAAGTCATGTTTTGGTTTTCCATTGTGGTCGACAGGAAATTTTCTTTGCGTGATGAGCAGGACCCTCTAAGACTCAGTGGGTTCCGCTGGTGAGAAGCTATTTTCTCTACGAAATCCATACGCTATTGGAAATACGTTACTCTACGCTACTCTGCCAGCGATGCGATCGACTAAATCAAATGGTCAAGTAAGTCGTTTTATCAAATTTCCAGTCTAACAAAACGTTTAGAAAATAATTAGTTTCAACTAAGATTCCGAAAGATTTGCTACGAAAGTTTGGTCAAATCAAGCTCATAACATCATTTGGGTGAGAAACCTTTGAAATTCTAAAATCGTTTTGTTAGAATTTGGTGTGATTAAACCACTTTTTGACTATCTGAATTCATCGACTGTAGATTATGAAATAACTATTAACTCAAATTGTAACGGTTTTATGTGAATATATAAACGTTTCAGTGCCATTTATTTGCAGCGGAGACATTATATTCCCCGATCACAACAAATAATCACATGAAAGAAACCTTTAAAACAGTAACGATTGGAAGGACTCTAGCGTAAATAATCGAAAACGAAAAAGAGAAACTTTTCAGGTCGATTTAAGTAGTGAGAAGCGTCCATGATGTGTGGAGTATAAAGTGGGATAAAGTGGAATCGAAAATTGAAGAGCTTAGGCGATGTTGGACCAATATCAAAAGGAAAAGACGGATTATGGCGCTTTGAGACAGATCGGAAGACGATTGCTGGAAATAAATGGTTTTTGATTCGAATGCTTTGGCCGAGAGAAAAGGAGAGGAAGTGGAAAGCAGAGAGGATATTCGGAAAACAGTAACTCTGAAAGAGGAGTTGCTTTTGGCGTCGACTTTCACAGCTTTTGTGATGCCAGTTTGCACCAAATAAATCAGTCATTCAGAGTCATCTTCTCAAAGAAAGAAGTAGACGCCTGCTTGCAATAGGGTGGAGAATGCTTCATTTAATTATCCCCTTTCGTAAAGCACACGCTCCATTAAGATCTATTAGAGGGACGACGAATGAGAAAACATAAAAAAAGGTCCTCTTATCAAACACATGCAGTCTCAAACAAACGTGTTTCAATCTTCTATTGTATATATATATATATATATATATATATATATATATATATATATATATATATATATATATATATATAACGACACACGGGCTGCTCTTTACAGTCACAGCCAATGAATAAGACTTGATAATAAAGATTTGCTCTACGGAGACCTCAGGCTGGTCTTTGGAGCGGTCAGTTTTGCAATGGTGCTTATAATGGCCAGTCCATTTCACGCACTTCCAGTTAACTTTTTATTGTCATTTAAAGATTTCTAATGAAATGATATCTCTGCCTTCTGATTCGTGCATCTTTATGATATAAAGAATAATGAATATATATATGTGTTTATATAAATATATATCTATGGGCGCACACACACATATATATATGTGTGTTTTTATAGATATATATTTATATATAATCATTAATGTTTATATCATAAAAATGCACGAGTCAAAAGGCAGAGATATCATTTCATTAGAAATCTTTGAATGACAATAAAAAATTAACTGGAAGTGCGTGAAAGGACTGACCACTTATAAGCACCATTGCAAAACTGACCGCTCCAAATAGGCTCCCAGCCTGAGGTCCCCGCCGAGGCGAATCATAATCATCATGTCTTATTCATTGGCTGTGACTCTGCAAAGAGCTGCGCGTGTGTCGTCGCTTTTATCCACTCCATTAGGCTAATCATCCAACCTCATCATAATTGCATGCTTTGAACTCGTCGCCGCCCTCTCACCAAGGCTGTCCTAAGTTGCAATGGTGCATTTGCATTATCATCCCTCCTGTTATATTCGTTTCGCATAACCACATCGGGAGACCCTCACTTGATCCTCCAGGGGGGATTTCCCTTCCTCCCCCAACACCTGACCCCACCCGCTTCTCCCGGCAGCTTTTGCACTGATGGACGTGTATACTGTACTGTAGTATTGCCAATTTATCGTCGTTAATAAGGAAAGGGAAATCAGTCTCTCTCTCTCTCTCTCTCTCTCTCTCTCTCTCTCTCTCTCTCTCTCTCTCTCTCTCTCTTAATATGCAAATACTATCATCTGCTACTTCCCTAACACTATCTAATTTATACTCAACAAGTTATTCCGGAATACACTGAAGATGCATCCAAGAAGCCTCTCTCTCTCTCTCTCTCTCTCTCTCTCTCTCTCTCTCTCTCTCTCTCTCTGAATATGCAAATACTATTAAATGCCACTCCCCATCCCCTATCCAATTCATACTTAACAAGTTATTCAACAATACACTGAAGATGCATTGAAGAAGATATTCTCTCTCTCTCTCTCTCTCTCTCTCTCTCTTTTAATATGCAAACACTATCATCTGCTACTTCCCTAAGATGTAAGAGCACTATCTAATTTATACTTAACAAGTTATTCCGCAATACACTGAAGATGCATCCAAGAAGCTTCTCTCTCTCTCTCTCTCTCTCTCTCTCTCTCTCTCTCTCTCTCTCTCTCTCTCTCTCTCTCTCTCCACCTGATTATGCAAATACTATTAAATGCCACTCCCCACCCCCTGACCAGTTCATACTTAACAAGGTATTCAGCAATACAGTGAAGATGCATTGAAGAAGATATTTTCCCTCTCTCTCTCTCTCTCTCTCTCTCTCTCTCTCTCTCTCTCTCTCTCTCTCTCTCTCTCTCTCTCTCTCTCCGGCTCGTGCACGTTCCCCTTTATAACCACTGACTTCCCCTAGAAAAAAAGGAGAATTCGATTTAATTATCAGCATTCAACCCGACATCACCGCAGTAAAACGAGATGATCTGTACAAGGTAGAAATATGAAGTAAAGCCAAAGTAGAAAATAGTGAGAATTTCCTTCGCAGGGCAGGCAGGAAAGTGAGGAAAGCAAGACAGGACATTTATTTTGACACAACAGGCAAAAAAGGGAGCGGACATAAAGTGAGAGAATTTCTCCACGGAGGATAACAGAGAAGGTGAGCAAAGGTAAAGAAGAAATTCACCTCCACACTGCAGGCGAGTGAGAAAAGTGAGAGACAACATTCCTCAAAAAGGGAGGGACTGAGGGGACATGATACGACCAGATTTATTCTTTTTGTCCGTCTAGCACTGTATCTACCCACGCCCTCACCTCCAGCACGAAGTGGGGTAAAAGCAGGGCGGAACAGCTTTCTTTCCTTATTTGCGCGTGCGCACAACTTTGCTTATGTAGGTTCGCTGTGTACTTAACTGCAGAAGCATGCAACCATGACACAAAACGTTGTGTTAGCTTCAGTATCAAAGGGCTAATATACAAACAATATCACGTATATTAATCATTCTAAGCTAGGTTGTTTCATTTGACAAAGTATGTGACAGTTTTCATTAACGTAATGGGCGTACTCATTGTGCTCTCTCCCTTCTCCCTCCCCGCCCTTGAATTCACAGACCATATTTTCAATATCGGTGCAACAAAGGTATATGCTTCTTAAAGGGAGGCCTTTCTTTCCTTAGTCGTCATTTCAGTAAAAGAAAAAAGGTCTTTAATTCTATGATAATGATAGATCTTGCGATCCTAAGAACTGCTAATGACAGTTGTGTAATTTTACACGTTAATGGAAATACGCGCCATGAACACACACTTTTACATATACATACTGTATATTATATACATATATATATATATATATATATATATATATATATATATATATATATATATATATATATATATATATATATATATACACGTAAGTCAAAAGTTCCAGGAAAAATTCAATATACTCTTTATTTAAGGAAATTCAAACATCATTTTTCTACATATCTACCATCTAACTCTATACACTTTTCAAGGCGCTGTTTCCACCTCTGCAACCCTTCTTTGTAGAAATTTGGAGCCTTTCTATTAAACCATGTTGAAACTGCATGTTTAGCAGCATCCAAAGATTCAAACCGGACTCCTCTTAAGTGTTCCTTGAGTTTTGGGAACAGGAAAAAATCTGAAGGAGCAAGATCAGGACTATAAGGAGGATGTGGAAGAGTTTCCCACCTAAATTTCCGTAGGACTTCTCTTGCAACCCTTGATGAATGTGCTGGAGCGTTATCATGATGGAACAAAATTCTGCGGTGCAACTTTCCTCGACGTTTTTAGCCAATGCAGTCTTCAGTTTTTGCAAAACACCTTTGTAGTAGTTCCCGGTGATTGTTTTTGTCCTTCAAGGAAATCAATCAAAATCACTCCTTTGGAGTCCCAAAACACTGTTGCCATAACCTTCTGGGCAGATCTCGCCACTTTGAACTTCACTGGTGCAGCTGAACCTCTTGGTAACCATTGCTTTGATTGAATTTTACTTTCTGGGTCATATTGATGGATCCAAGTTTCATCTCCAGTAACAATCCGGTCAAAAAACTCTGATTCATTTGATTCAATCTTCGTTAAAACTGCAAGAGAAAGTTCAGCTCTTTGATGCAGTTGGTCTTCACGCAACGCTTTTGGGACCCAACGTGCTGAAAGTTTACTCAAACCAAGATTTTCATTTAAAATTGAAAATGCGGAACCATGGGAGATCCCAGTTTCATTAGCTATCATATCGATAGTAATCCGACGATCTTCATCCACTAGATTCTGCACCAAAGCCACAATTCTTTCATTTTTTACAGTCGATGGTCTTCCCTCTCTTGGGTTGTCTTTGAGATCCTCCCGACCATCCTTAAATCGCTTTATCCAATCATAAACAACTGATTTAGATGGAGAAGAATCTCCATAAACTTGTTGCAAAGCTTCAATAATTTTTCCTGGTTTCCAGTCAAGCTTGGTCAGGAACTTGATGTTAGCTCTCATCTCAAAACTTTTAAGTTACTTTTCTGAAGCAGATGTTAACACCACGGTAGCAAGAGGATGACTGAGGTAACAAGTCTATATGGATCACTACATCACAGATAATTGTTTACCAAGTATTTGGGTTGTTTCATTCCTGTGTAAATACATCATTCAACAATTTTTCCTGGAACTTTTTGACTTACCCTCGTATATATATATATATGTGTGTGTGTGTGTGTGTATACATATATGTGCGTGTGTTTATATATGGGAAGCCTGCTGGTGTAGCGGTAACGCGTCAGAAAAATAAAAACCCCAGAATTGGTCGCAAAGAATAACTCATTTTCATTTACTACCCAGCGTGCCTCTCCTGTCCCAAAGAATGAATATTGTTCCTGGTAGGTATTTGGCTTTAGTGGGCCGCAGACAGGACTTGGGAAGGGGATTGGGTTGGTACATTTACCCCAATAGACTATTTGAGGATCGGAACAATAACGCCATCTGAAATTACCTCCGTCCAAGAAAATTATTATTATTATATTATTATTATTCCATTTTCTTTTGCAATATGTATGTATATCATGACAATATAGAGAGATTGAGACAGGAACGTGCTTAAATATATACAAAGTTTACAGCAAGTATAGAATAACACTCACGAGGAAACCACTTCAGTTAACATGTTCATTTTCTAATTCCACGAACTAAAGTAACCATATATATATATATATATATATATATATATATATATATATTGAAAAATAAAAGGAAGATTATGGAAACGACATGCAAGACGAAACATCAAATTATTTTCATAAAAATGAATGATGGCAATAACCGAGAAGATAACCGTGCTTCCATTTGTTTCTGGCAAAGATGCAACTTGAAATTATCTTGCCCCTGTCTTGAAAACCCTCTGTTTTGGTTCAAGTATAGTTATTTATTATACCATAATTAGAATGTAACAGGGATCCACTCTGACTCCTGGTAGGTCTTATCCGTTATATTTCTGTTACAATCTGCTTTCCTTTCTTCTTTTTGTTTTTAGATTAATGTCTGTTTCTCATTCTTGCGGCAACTGGCTTTCTTGCATTCCACCTAAACTAAGTTTATTCAGAGCTGTATTTCAAAAATAAATGTAACAAACGAAAAAAATTTCAAGGAAAATGGAAAATTAAAGGTGTGCTGATTTTCCGGAATCCAAGGAAATCCGCAGAGCCGTTCGAAAACGATAATACAAAGAAGAGAGAGAGAGAGAGAGAGAGAGAGAGAGAGAGAGAGAGAGAGAGAGAGAGAGAGAGAAATTCGTGTTAATCCCTCTAAGCTCCTACTAAAGATCTTATCGTGAGTTCACAAAAGTTAAAGCAATGTTAGTTACAGCTTGCTGGAGAAAAGAATTTTTTCTACGCAATGATAATAACGGACATGGTTGGCTGGTTGGCCAAATCGAGTTTGTAAGTAAGGAAAAAAGACTGGTTGTAAATTAAAAGCCTGAAAGTAAATAAAATAAGATAAAAGTAAGGACAATGGAGGAAAGTAGGAGGCCTGAAGGTAAGGGAGGAGACTGGAAGTATGAATAAAACTGGAAGTCAGTAAAAAGGTTGAAAGAAATAATAAGACTGAAGATGAGGTCAAAGGATAAAAGTGAGGAAAATTCTGAAACCAATGAGAAAGACTGGAAGCGGAGACGACCTGGAAATTATGAAAAATGTTGAAAGCAGGGAAGAGACTAAAATAAGGGTCAAAGGCAGAAGTAAAGGCAGAAAATTACAGCCGTAATTTAAGAGAATATTTCCCTTCCTTTCACAGCGAATTGTAAAACCACCATTCTCACTCACTACCCAGGTCCCCCCCCCCAAAAAAGAGATTTTTCAAAAAAAAAATGGGGGGCTCTCGAAGCCAGGCATTTCAGAGGCTGGAATGCCCTCCTATCCAATTACCATTTCCAGACTCCCCCTCCCCGCCCGCCCCCGCGGGACCTCCTGAAGAACGAAGTGAAAGAAAAAGTAGAATCTCACGACTGGCTTCCAAGTGCGAGTGATAATGGTGCGAGGGAAAATAACGCAAAGAAATAAAGAGCCGGCGCTGTGTGATGGAATGGGATAACAGAATCGCCAGAAATGTCTGGAATGGCTCGTATTGAAACTCTATACAGCGCTCCCCGAAGAACATTTTACCTCCATTACCGTTCGGGTGATTAATAAGAGAGGCGTGAAAGGGAAAGCCTTTAACCAGTTATCCCAAGTATTCTAACCTCCAACACGACACCTATGAAAGTTATGAGCATGAGATACTTCAAGATACATGTTCCTCTCTCTCTCTCTCTCTCTCTCTCTCTCTCTCTCTCTCTCTCTCTCTCTCTCTCTCTCTCTCTCTCTCTCAGCTTGTCTTGAATAGAGCTGTAAACACTCACCATTTAGAGATTCCTCCCTCCACTATGACAAATATGTTATCGTCGATGCATCTTACCTGTAAAATAAAGCAAAAACTTAAGAACGGCTTGAAATATTCATAGACGAAGTAATAAGAAAAGCACAGTCAAGTAGTTAAACGATTACAGCACATACTCAAGAGTCTCAAGATCATGTTACAAACACCAATGACGAAATGAAATCAAATTGCGCTAACATCCCTACACAGTTATTGGTTACATTAATACAACGTAAAAGAGCATTCTTAAAAAAAAAAAAAAAAAAAAAAAGCCTTATCAAAGATGTAAGTTAAGAGATATTTTCGTCCTTCTAGAGGCAACTCAAGTTTTATTTTACTCTGGAACAAATAAATTTTCAATCTGATTGATGGTTGGACAAAGAAAATATAATTTTAAAAGCACTCGGGAAAAAATTATTGTCATGTCATTACAAAGACTTTCCACATAATGCTGAGTCTTTGCATTTTTTGAAAAGCATGAAGCCAGAATGTCCAAAAAACGTTTGTATGGTATTTGTTATTTTATTTACAAATACTTTTGGTCTGCAGAGCTGGTGGTCATAGCTCCAACTCTTCCTCTCTCATCTAAACCAAACTCAGATAACACGAGCCTAACAAACCTAATATGTTCAGCCCACCCTCTCTTATCTCTAACAATCTTCCACGTAACTTTTCACAAACAAAAGAATGAGTCACGTATCTCGGCACTCGGCAGGATGAGAGAAACCATTTTAAAGAAACCAGGCTTTTCTGAAACGTCTAATCCCCAGGGCCCTGACAGCCAGATGAAAAGTCATAGAAGAGTACGCCTGTACTTGCAGCTTTTACTTCTGTAATAACTTTCTTTAGATTCACAGTCCTCAGGCGTTGTACCTTCTCCCAACTCGGGAATAAGGAGAAATCCTCGAAGCGAACTCCGGGACAACACTGGATTCGTTTCTGCCCCACAAGAGGAAGTGAGGCGCGAAGAAACGGGATGATATTGGAAATAACACTCAATTGCCTTTGTTACCATTGTGGTGCCTTTGTCCTGGCGCAAAGTGGGAAGACACCAAATTGTTCTTGTTGCTTCAGTCTCAAAATACATTGGGCATGAAGCTGTACCAGTGAAATCTCTCTCGATGAATTTCTCCTGTATTTCCTCTCGTTAATAGTATTGTTTCTTACTAAGATATAGATTATTTTCATGAATTTTCAGAAACTGTGAAATCTCTCTCGGTGAACTTCAGCTATATCTGCTTTTGTTAACCATTTTTCCCCATGCCAATATATAATAGATTATATTCATAAATTCTGGATTACTGAATACCAAAGATATTACGATTCAAAAGCAAAGGTCATAGTCCGATTCATGCGATGAAAAAACTGTTTCTTGATTTAAGAATGCCGTTTAAAAACCCAAATTCACAAGAAGTTAAATAAAAAAAAAATGGCTTCGTTATCAGTGTATCACTTTCAGCTTGCGATACTTTGTTTTCTTCTTTTTTCTCTCTCTCTAGCCTTTAGTATTAACTTCCAAAAGTTTTAGTTTCCAAGCTTCCCCCTCTACCTAAGATGAACAGTAATCATGCAATAAACGTAACTTGGGAGCAAAAAATGGGTATTGGCTTTGGTTGTCTAATACTACAGCGGGAAATTTTATGTCCACCTCATTTTCGTAGAACACTGACGGAACAAAAGAAAGCTTTGTTTTTATTCCAGTAAATCATCTTACTGCAAAAACATGAAGATTGGTACGAGTTCTGATGGCTACTAAGAACTCCAGAAACGAAAACCGGAAAATAAAACGAGCAAAAATAAGACTTTAGTTCACGGCTTTACTCAAACTGCTTGTTGCTAACGCGACAGACTGTTCGGTACAGTGTGTGCTACTAAGGCCGTGTCCGTATTTGCAGTCTATCTGTTTCCCATTTAGTAGATTTCCTTGACTTCACAACATGCGTGTGTATCCGTAATTCTACAAAATTCTATAGGACCACATACTATTATTTCTTGAACATAATTCTTGTGACAACAATTCGGACAAGAAATACAGCTTGGTGCCTGACTAGTTATGAATCACTGACATATATAGAAAAAGAACCCTCTAATACAACTGTCGTAGCCAGTGCTATAAAAACAATACACCGTGTCAGGAATGGTCACATTGCATCATAAATACCAGAGAGAGAGAGAGAGAGAGAGAGAGAGAGAGAGGAAGGAAGGAAGGAAGGCCCCTATCGAATCAAATTCTAACAAATGACATGGGCAAGATCCGATAAAACCAGCGTTAAAAATTAGCAGCCGTTAAGTACGTGACGTCAAATGTAAATTAAAGGCGCACTTTCAAGATTCCAAATCCGGCACAAATGCCTTGAAGCGAACGGCCTCTATATATTCCTGATTACCTCAGGTTCATTCTGCTAAGAGCTCCAGCGGCATGAAAAATCAAATGAGACCTTCCGATGACAGTGACGATGCTTTCTGGAAAAGAAAATGAAAGAAGCGAAGGAATTAGGCGAAAAAAAGCCATACAAGGAACATTATAATGATTAACTGTACATCCTGGTCTTTGGTCAAATTCATTCCAGCAAATAATAGTTTCTTCTTTCACACGTATACACACGCAAAATCTCTCTCTCTCTCTCTCTCTCTCTCTCTCTCTCTCTCTCTCTCTCTCTCTAAAGCATTTCAGAGGGATAAGAGAATTCAACGATATAATTCAGATCTTTAGAGACAGCGTTAAAGCTGTCATTACTATTTTATTCCGAAACAAAGGGCATTTACAAATGAATTTCGGCAAATGTAATACTCATAAATTTTGACTGATCAGTTGAGTATGAACCTTATTTTTCACGAAAAGGAAGAAATGTGATATATACCAAATTTCCTTTATGAGGTCACAAAACACTTGCATCACTTATTGAACTTTATAAGCAACTTCCATTTAGAATCTACACCTAAGCTTTGAATGCTCCTTACAAAACGTAATTGTGTGTGCATGTGTGGATGTGCGTGTGTGTGTGTGTGTGTGTGCGTGTTGCGTGTGCGTGTGTGGGTGTGCAAGAGTGTGTGTATTCTTAATATCCACAATGATCTCTTAACTTCTTCATATCCTCTCACTTTTTTTAGACACACTTATCACGAAAAGCTGTATCTAAGGAAGAAATAAACAAAGAAGCATCACCTCCCATAGAAGAATAGAACAGAATATAGGATTTAGGCTAAAAGCCAAGCGCTGGGCCCCTATGAGGCCATTCAGCGCTGAAAGGGAGATTGACAGTAAGGAGGTTTGAAAGGTGTATCAGGAGGAAAACCTCGCAGTTGCACTATGAAACAATAGTTAGAGAAGGCGGAAAGTCAGATGGAAGACAGAGAATATGAACGGAGGTACAGTAAAAGGTTGCAGCTAGGGGCCGAAGGACGCTGCAAAGGCCCTTTAAGTAATGTCTACAAGTGCACTAATTGATGTGCACTGACGGCGCTACCTCCCTACGGGGCCTCCCGTAGAAGGATTCGAATCCACGAAAGAAAGTTCAGCGGAGAAGCGCTAACGCACTTTGCGACGAAAACTTGCATGTGTTCAGATGAGCTCATGCATATTATTATATATCTGATGAATTGTATATGTTTTACTAAAGGTGACTAGACTTGACTCATGCCTACCTTCGTGCGTTCTAATCGAGATTGTGAAAACTGCATCCGAAAAATGGAGGATATCGAGAAGTTAACATATCACTGTGTCTATTAAAAGTACATGTATATCTGGTAAAAGTAGTCAGCAGATTATATATATATATATATATATATATATATATATATATATATATATATATATATATATATATATATATAAATATATATATATATATATATATATATATATATATATATATATATATACGTGTGTGTTTATTTATATATATATATATATATATATATATATATATATATTATATATATATATATGTATATATATACATATATCGAAAAAAAGGAATGATATTATTATGGTTACAATAATAGTTATATATAATGAATACATATTTCTGTCTAATATTCATTTTTATTTAACAAAATGATGAGAAATAACTTCCCTCTGAGAATTTGCATCGCGTGAGCTGTTCCAGGAAGAGTAATGTACCGAGGTATGTTCTATCTTATAACGAGAGAACGAAGATGAATGTATCTGAGCCTCGAATGTTCCGAAAAGTAGCAAAAGAAGCAAAGAAGCAAGCAAGCAAGCAGCGTATCTCAAAGGAAAAAACGTGGAGCCTGCCTTAGGCATAAACCAGATGAGGAAGCACTTCAATTCATACAGCAGTTTACCCAGCAGAAAAGAATGAAGAACATTTAAACAAGCTCAAAAGAGAAAAGAAAAAACAGCATCCGGGAAATGGTATACCTCTCTGATGGGGTTCGCAAGGGGTAATCTCCCGCTCTTTCTCTGGCCATTGAATTCCGTACAGTTTTATAGCTGATGAACTCGCACAAGTGGTTCTGTGACTGTGTTTTAGAGTTTACTTGCCCATATACTACAGCTTATCTACGCGTTACTACCAAATAAAACATGTTATACTTCGTAATGGCTACTTTTTCTGAAATGCAATCTAGCCCCAGACAACTTTGGGTACCTTCATGGAGGCAATCACGGGGCAGTCCCTGCTTTCTCTCTCTCTCTCTCTCTCTCTCTCTCTCTCTCTCTCTCTCTCTGGAAACCCAGTGTTAGCTGAGAGTATACTTTGAGATAGAAAATTCAACCATATTAAAGATGTCTAACGATTGCCCCACGTGGTACTCAAAGCAATTCCCGAATACAAAGTTCCAGTTAAATGAAATTCAATAATAATTTTTTATAGCTGTTTTCGAAAACTTTGGTAAAGTCCTTGCATAAAAATGGGGACACGATCTTATTTCCAACGTGTTTTCCTTTCTGCTGGACTTCAGAAAGCATACTGGTTATAATGATATTAAAATGTTGGCATTTGAAACATTCATTTTCATTCATTTATTTGTTAATAATAAAAAAAACCTGTGAATTGGCTGATTAATATTTATTTATATATACAGTATATATATATATATATATATATATATATATATATATATATATATATATATATATATATATAATATTAACTATCACATACACAATTGTTCTGTGCATTAGTAGAATTACTAAAAGGACCTCATTCAAACTGGATGGTATCTAATGGAGTTTTTATTCAAAAAGTTACAAGCTTTCTTGAACAAACAGTCCACATTATCAAGTATCCTTACAATGAGCAAACGCATAGTCCGGCTGTATTTATATCTGTGTGCTGGGTACTTTTAATCCTATAATCGCCTAGCTCTTCCTGTGTGACCTCCACCCTCTCTTGACCTTGGTCTTTCTCTGATCCCTGGTTCCAGATGTCCGTTTTCCGTGCGTTCTGTTGCGTTTTTTCTTCGTTTCCTTGTTACTGTGGAGTATATATATATATATATATATATATATATATATATATATATATATATATATATATATATATATATATATATATATAGAGAGAGAGAGAGAGAGAGAGAGAGAGAGAGAGAGAGAGAGAGAGAGAGAGAGAGAGAGAGAGAGAGAGAGAGAGAGAGAGAGACCAATGCAGAAATAGGGGAGACAGAGAAAGGAAATTTGCCGGGTATTATAAGGGAACAATACTCATTACTTTTGATTGCATGAGAATTACTTCATGGAAATCGGGATTAATTATCGTAACTAAATTCTAATCTCCCTCGCAACAAATGTGGTATAAACATTGCATTCACAATTCAAACTGAATTGAACAGAATTGTTGTGACGTATACTTACTAATTTAAGTCTTCCTCATTTGTTAAATCGAATTACATAGGGTTCCTTTAGTTTATCTCTCTCTCTCTCTCTCTCTCTCTCTCTCTCTCTCTCTCTCTCTCTCTCTCTTCTCTCTCAATCTCTCCTCAATTTCTTCTTC
The DNA here is from genome assembly GCF_040412425.1 of Macrobrachium rosenbergii. Classification (NCBI taxonomy): domain Eukaryota; kingdom Metazoa; phylum Arthropoda; class Malacostraca; order Decapoda; family Palaemonidae; genus Macrobrachium; species Macrobrachium rosenbergii. The sequence continues at coordinate 10,426,261 of NC_089751.1, forward strand.
TTCTCCTTTCTTCTTCTTCTTCTTCTTCTTCTTCTTCTTCTTTCTTCTTCTTCTTCTTCTCCCCAGTCAATTACGATGTCTGTATCTAATAATTGACCGCTTAAATTGCATTTCCTGCCATTACTACAATGTACAAAGAAAATGGATGACCCCCGTTAGCTTTCTTAAATACATTCTGGATTACAACCACACGCATACTCACACACGTACGCGCAGTATTCATAGAAGCACTTCAAGAAAACTGTGGCTGCTTTATGCTCTTTGTATTCAAGAAGAGCATTGTTAAGCCTCCTCTTATATCTCCTTTACTTACTTGAATTTGTCAAGATACATTTCATTATCAAAGAGAGCTAGCAACGACGCCTTACGTAAAATGATACATGCGGGAGCGTTCCCTCGCCCATTTTCCCTTAATAAAGGCGATGTCTTCGGACCGCTGAATGGTTTCCCCTTTTCGATTCCTGGAGCTTTTTCTTTTTTCTTTTGCTACATTCGTATTTCATCGGTTTATTTACTAGCCTAATCTTCTAGCGTTTAATGTATTCGAAGTCGTTCGACAGTATTCTTCTCTTTCTGTTTATCATTGGTATTGAGGTTTTGTTACCATTCAGCTGCATTTGCTATGTACGGTATAGTCAGCCGGGAGTGAGGCTGAGGGGAGGTGGCTGAGGAAAGACGGCTGAGGGGCTGTGGTTGAGGAGGGAAGTGAGGGGAAGTGGCTGAGGGGAGGTGGTTGAGAACAGCGGCTGAGTGTGGGGGTGGGGTGTGTGTGTGCATGGCTGCGGGGCATTTGGAATAAGTTTTATTTTGGATCCCAAGCTGATTTTCTGGGCAAGATTAAGTTTGCAAGAAAATTTTGAATCTTTAACCTTCCTTCTAATAACTGAAGAATTTTAACAAAAATACTGAACTCATAAATATTAAAGCTGTAAATAGTGGATTCCTACGGTAAAAACGCGGGATTATTTTTTTTATTAAAAACACAAATTTGTAATTGTGTGTCAGAATAAGTTGCTTGACTCGTACGGTGAAGAAATAATGAAAGCAGATATTATTTTGAAGCATTATAGTGCTGCCGTAACTTTTGCCAGTTACGGTCGTCAAGGTATTAAGAGCAAAATTCACAGAATTTGCCAGAACCAAAGCTTTCTTTAAGCCCGTGTGGAAGACAGTAACCAGACATAGTCTATATCTTCAAGACAAAATGACTCGAAGGGACGATTTGTTTTTTACCAGTAATACCAGTCATGAGTTTCACTGTTGCCAGCTCTTGCCATCTTCCATAAGCTGTTTACAACGGAATATCAACATTAGCTCCCTTATCGCCAGCGGCTCCAAAACTAGGACGTGTTGTTCGCTTAGCAGGGCATCAGTATCCACATTCTGTTGAGGCGTCACTTGCCACCCTACCCAACTTCAGAAGCATTTCATTCCTTTCAGTAATACCTTACCGGCTACTTTACTAGCGCTGTGCACCAATGTCTTAGTACGTTCAATTGTACTGTTGCTCTGATATCTTCCATTTTACCCATCAGTCTCTCTCTCTCATTCATATATACATATACACACACACACACACATATATATATATATATATATATATATATATATATATATGTGTGTGTGTGTGTGTGTGTGTGTGTGTGTGTGTGTGTATATATATGTATAAATATATATATATAAAATCCAAGTGAATCCTGTTTTTCCTCCCCTGAGTGACAGTAGGAGAGACATGATATGGCCAACCACCCCCTGCAAACCGGTTTGTCCGCCCTACGTGAGGGTGGGGTAGGTAGGGGAACGGGAGGGTAGAAGAGACATCCACCCTCCTCCTGCAAGCTTGTTTGTCCGGCCTGGGTAGAGGGCAGGCAAGACAGCAGCGCTAGGATCAAGTGCGTGTAGCACGCGCCAACAAGCTCGCACTTATAACAAAATATGTATATATATATATATATATATATATATATATATATATATATATATATATATATATATATATATATATATCTATATATATATATATATATATATATATATATATATATATATATATATATATATATATATATATATTCGGTCTTGTTTCCCTTATTTTTCGTGTGTGAACATTCTATTCTGCTGAAGCTTGATTCGCAACTTGAAGACTTTTTAGGTTTGTTTCAAATAAATGGCTGCTTATTTCAGATAAACCCCGAGTGATAATAATTTAATAATATAATAAATTCATTTTTCAAGAATATTTCAGTTAGGATAAGCCTTTCTTACTTGGAGAAATTGTTACTGTAATTCTCCGTAAGGGGAATTCAGTTTCAGACTTTGCTCACAAAACTGAAAGGTTTATAATTATAGATACTCAAATATCCCCGATAGACGCTCTGGTATCATAGTAATACGGCTTCTCAGTTTCCATTACCTCAGACTTACTTTTGTTCGTTATTTATTGATATTCTGAGTATATACAGTATCTCTTGACAGTATTTCACTACTAATGATATATTGACATATGGGGTTTTTTCTTCATGAAATATTGCATTCATCATTTTTCATAAAAGTATTTTACTTTGCTAATGATACTTTACTTTGTAAATTATATTTTTCTTTAATATGTCATTGGAACTTTTTGCATTAATTAAGTAATAGAGCTGCTATACGTTCAGTTGCAACACTGACACCACACAGTAGCCTTAGGCGTTTGTATAACCCTCTTTTCGGCACTTTTCACGTGTATTATGTTTTATATTCATGCAAACAGAGAATAAAAAAGTATCTTCGGTATCAGCAGATATGTCTAAAAGTAACAAAACAAAATAATAACATTAAACGAGAGCTATGAAACTGCCTCCAGACCCTGACTCGATCGTTATTAGTTTTGGAAAAGTGGCATGTTTGCCGCCATCAGAAGTGCATTCTGTCCTTAGCTGCACTGCACATGGTACCAAGAAAGAAATCATTGATGGTTTTTATGAAGCTCTACTTACGATAGCCGGAGTTATATTTAGCAGAAGCTTGTAAAAGCAGCCGTCGACGACTTGGCATTATTAGGAGACATTATCAAACATTTTTTATGGCTTTGGACACCTTTTAAGCTTTGAAATCTCTAAAACTTCATAGAATCGAGCCCCACATTGATATTACATTCAGTTAAAGGTAAATCGATAAAAAACCATTTATAATTAGTAAAGAAAATCACTGAATATTGTCTGTGCCAAGTGGTATTAGTGATCTGGGCTACATATTTACACTATTTATTCTGAAGGTCAGGAACAGATTAGCTACACGGTGGAAGTTACGGCAGGCAGCCAGATGTGCATGACTCACTATCAGAGTTCAACGTCCTTGCCGAAATGAAAATTAGCTAACTCGTTAGACTAAAGACACAATTAATCTGTAAAAACGAAAGAACTGAATCAATGGCAACCAGTTCTTATTTTTTAAGAAACCAAAATCTCGGAAAATAAGTCTTCATAAGCTTGGAAAGCCCTTATTGATTAAAGTCAGCTCAAATAGCTGTAAGAATACCAGAAATACAAAAATAAATGAATACATACTACAGCCCATTGAACATGAGTTTCGATTCTGTTTTCATATCTGTAAGCAATATTATTATCTGCTTGTAGCAGACTTTGCTGTATGTAAATTCAAGAATATCAGTGCTGAGTATAAAAGCTGAACCAGACAACAAGGCACCATGCACACTTTATATTTGCCCAGCTCTCTCAAAATGTTTGTACAGATATCACAGTCGTAACCGCAACTAAGTGCTATTACGTGATGTCAAGAGGCTGAAAACGTACACCAGAAGAGACTAAGTAGCATTGTTTTAATTTATGCTGAACGTGGCATGCAAATAGAGTTATTGAAAAGACGCATATCATAAGGACATTAGATAAAATGTAAAAATTGCGCAGTTGTTTCTTCAATGTTTACAGAGAAATTTTTGCTGGATACTTATTAATTATTAAAAAAAAAAAACTATAATTGATATTTCACGATATCCTTAAAAATCATCTAAAACCTGCCAAGCGCAATTCAAGTTGGAATTTCCCTTATTTTTTTCTCCCATTCAAGATGCAGTAGTGTGAAATTTCAATTTTGATTTGCACCTTTAAAATGCAATACTATCTTGACACGACGTAAGATTACAGTTTATAATAGCAATTGCATGTGATAAAACTGATATATTGTTTACAGATTAAGTTAATACGTCTTTAATAAGCGCAAAGTCTCTTTACACAGTAAGTAATTCGTACTTGTTTGAAGGTCAGGGTAATTACAAATTTGTTAAAGCGAAGATTATTCCATCCAGCGACCATAATGGCTCTCCCAAGGCTAAGACAAGCGTACTTGCATGCAAGAGAAAATTACAGACAGCCGCGCAAATTTTTAATACAAATGGACAGTCCGCAAAATTATACCAAAGGCTACAATGCGAAGTTTCTCGTGGCTATTGACCGTTTTCATCTTCATTATATGGACCAAACCTCTTCACACACTATCAAACAGAAAACAATTATCATCCCATGCAGTTTGTCCACAGGGTAAGATCCCGAGCTAGGATTAACCAGATTAACCTAAGGGAATATAATGCATACCGGCAAAGCTTGACTTTCTTGCACTTATTCATAATTTAATGAACCAAAAGAGCTGATTTCATTCTAGTCGCTTAGGGCAATCCCCCTAGAAACTATTTAAAGCTTTCGTTGTTAAATAGACGGTAAAGATGTTAATAATATATTTTTCAAGTTTATTGAAATTAAATTATATTTTCGTTTGTATTGCAATTAACGCGATATGCAAAGTTATTACCATTCAAAAGCAGAATATCTCGAGAAATTCCATTAAAAAGTTTATTTGTGCATGTTCCGGTGCATATACATACATACACACACACACACACACACACACACACACACACATATATATATATATATATATATATATATATATATATATATATATATATATATACATATATATATATACTCTGTATATGTGTGTATATATATACATATGTGTGTGTGTGAATCTTTTGTAGTAAGAGGTAGATTTTTAAAATTTACGCCATATTCAGTAAGGTCTTAAGCTTATCAAATTTGGTGAATGTAGGCTAAGAATGTACTGTCAGTGAAGAATATATCATATAAACATTTAAGGAGTCTTTTATATTTTGTCATGCACAGACTTCCCTATCACAAAAATTCGAATTTTCTTTGTAACTCTTTTCATTTTTCATTTATTTTCACCTGTATTGTCCATCGTTTTCATAACTGTACATCCGTTCATTTCCGGACAATCGAAAACTGAAAATCCAAAGGATCCTCGAGTCGTTTCCTGTAGCTTTTCCTGGTCAACGGAGAGATTCCACTTTTTTCCTTTCATGATACCCATTTAAAATTAAAAAATGAAAACAAAAATAAAATTAAAGAAAGTTTTATGAAAAGGGGATATATTTAACGAGAACAAACGAGATATTTGGTAGTTATTTGAGATTTGCTTTCAAAAATATAATGGCGAACGAAAAAATCTGGGCGGGCATACGAAGATAATAACACTTCTTTATAGCGTCGAGTTGTACTCTCAGAAAATAAGGGATATTGATACGGCAGGTTTGTCAAAAACAAACGCTTATCTTTATATGGGGTCCTTATCCAAAGCAAACATTTCTCAGAAATTGTTTTGACACTTGAAATTTTATAGACTTTAGAAGCTCATTCATCATCGGTTCTTGATAAGGAAATAGCCTTCTTCCTCATACCTCACTTCACCTTTATTAACGTTTAATTCATGGCAGTGCCATTCAAGCCAGTACAAGTACTAACTTCAGCAATTTCAGTGCTGACAGTTTCGTAATTTGTTCATATACTTGAAATGCTGACAAGCCTTATTCGTGTTTATGCAAGAATAGAAATCTACCTTTATCGCTCAACTATTGGACGAAAAGGTTCACATGAATATTTACTATCGGGGCAAAGAATTTCTTAACATTAAGTACTTAAGTAAATGAATAAGCCAGTTGGGTTCATTATCAATGTTTGCCATAAAGGCGCAAGTTCAACTTTCAGACGGCCTGACCCCTCTGAAGAGAAGTGGCATTCCTTTCCTTTTAATTTTCATCTTCTATTTTCCTCGCTTCCGCTCTCATTATCGCAAGCGAGGCTGAAGGCGTCTGCATTCGTATTTACAAAACAAACGTTGAGATAATAAGGGCAGAACTCTGCTGGTGGTGCTTCAATGCCTCTCACATCCCCCAGTGATGCAGCATCCTACGCCGAACGGGAGCCGAGATGAAAAGGCATCCTCTGTCTCTCTCAATAACACTCTCTAAGCTTTGAGCACATTGCTCCTCTTTACACAGGATGAACTACTGTCTTAGCCGGCGACAAAGAAGGTTTTCAAAGATACAAAGCGCATTTCAGCAGCTCCTAAGCTGCTGACAGGCACGCTATCTGTCTGGCATTTACTGAATACGGAAGACGTTGCAAAGCTTATTAATGGCGTGTTACTTGTCTCTTTCTCATTCCTCAAGTGGAGAAAGACAAACTGCGAGGCTTAACCGTAATTATTCTATTATCTTTCTGAAAGTATTTTAATAGTACCTAAACACCCTCAATCTGAAAAATCCCTAAACACGAATCAACTTTAATTTCCAGCAGTTAAAAAGCGATCGAGAAAGCAATTCTTGTCTTGCTCGTAAGGACGCGCACGAGAACGAAAAAAAGACACGTAACAAATCCCCCAGATAAATCCAGGAGAGAGACTTAGAAAGAAGCAATTAAAACAACAAACACCAACAACAAGAACCATCTCCATGACGGAAGTAGTCACGAAGTTTTATATTCCGGTACCATGGGGGTATGAAGCGCTATTTGGTGTCTAATCGTTGCCCCTTGAGAACGGAAATGCTGACGTCACCTGACCCAGGATAGTTTAATGGATGGATCTCTCTCTCTCTCTCTCTCTCTCTCTCTCTCTCTCTCTCTCTCTCTCTGTAAGAATGTGGCATACATTCAAATATACAGTGGCCGGTATACAGATACAGATAGTGATGTAATATAGTATATATATATATATATATATATATATATATATATATATATATATATATATATATATATATATATATAATATATATATGTCTGTGTCTGTAAAAATCTTATTACTTCTTAACGTTCGGAAATGTTTGTGCGTGAGAATCGCTTGTAATATAAGACCTAGTTGGTCAACAGAATCAGACGTAAAGAATTGTTTATTCTCCATTTTTTTCCGTTTAGGAAGTTAGGAATGGCTGTTATCAAAGTAACTAAGGTGATATAAAGATTTATATATCTAGGTATGCGAAATTAAAAAGACCGACTGACAAGACATTTTGCCACGCATGGCAAGAATTCACAGAGCTTCACGAACAACTAATAGAACGCAGAATTGTTCGAAAAGGTTACGTCTGAACAGTTGTCTTTCAACGGATAGTCAAGAAGACTAACACCGATGTTAGTGTTTGCAATATTGAGAGTGAAACATCTTTACAGTTGTTAGCAGAGAAACGAATCAAAAGGAGTATCTGTCCAGATACGAGAAGTTTTAAAAGACAAGGCATTATGCTAACCATGAACGTACAACTGCCTCTAATTTAAGCAGGATCACAACTCGAAAGACTTCCGACACCGTTAACACGCCCTGAATTACATGCCATGCAAGAAATGCTAATTTTCAGACGCAGCGTTCGCGAAAAATGTATTTATTGCACGAATGTACACTTACCTAGAAAAGCAGTTACGATTTATATCGGAGGGGTTTATAAGTGACCAAAAACTGCCGAATTTGCCTCTCGATTTTCCGGGACTTAGCGTAATGCATTACAAATATTTAGATCTAGCATGTCAGAGGGGAGTTATTTAAATCACAAAGAAATCTAGACTACGATTATCACTTAGTGGATACTAAAGCCAAAGACCTATCTAAACTGACGTACTGTGCATTTTCACTTCCTATGCATTTCTATTAGATCATTTTGAAACAAAATACGAAAGCACTGTTCAGTATTGGCAACGGATATTGTATCTAAACAAAAGATACAAGGCAACAGCCGGTAAAATCTTCAAGCAAAAGAAAAGTAGACTTTTCTGTTCATGTGTTTGACTACACTCTCTATATGGAACCTTAGTCGAGTACTAAGTTATTATCGAAAATTGCCTAATTGTTGGAACTACCACACTTATCATAATATATAGCCGTGTTCTTAACTAGCTCTTTTTCATCTTTGCGTCACATGCAAAGCAAAGCAAGTCAACATTGGCAAAGGAGCAATTATTGCAGGAGAATTATTATTTTCTTGCACTCCAGCTTTCCGTGCGTTTAACAATTCCACAAGCGCTTCCTTTCCTTTACCCAGACAAAGTTGATATTTGTAAGCGTGCTTGGATGTAACCAGCAAGTTTCACGACATGTGACCTCAATATCTGTTCGTTCAATGATGCTTTTTAGGAGTCCAGTTTTCTCACTCTGTAATTTTGCTAGATCCACCATTCCTTTCTCTAAATAGCTTTTGCAGTATTCTTGATTGATTTCTATACTCTTACGCTTCAGTGGTTCATGCGGCGTAAGTACTAACATTTCAGTTTCATGACAAAATTTTGAGAAAATGTTCTTGCTACTGGATGGGTTTCATGTTTCGTGATGTGCCTCTGATACTCCTACCACCTGTAGCATTTCCTCTGAGGCATAGCTGCTTTCTGGGGTAATAAGAAAGATGCGAACGGCTGCTGGGTGACGGCAGAGTCCTTTTCCCCTTCGTTAACCGATCCACATGCCCGAGCACAGGGTACACCGGCGCTGCCGAAAGTATACACTTTTTCTTTATGCAGAAAACATGTCTCTGGCTTAGGTCTGCGAGACATCAGAGCATCATTTTTCAGCGCTTACGACTTCACTAAGAATGATATTAGTATATATTTGAGTAGGTTTTGGGCGAACATTTTCCACGGGCGTCCTCAGGACGAGAGACGTGGTAGGCATATCACATAAATATTTCTTTTTAAGGTACAAATAAAAATAAATAAAAAAAAAAACTACAATTTAGAGTCGCTGAGGAAAGGTTGTTGAAATAAATTCAAGATATCTTCGAGTAAAGGCGACAATGTTTTTAGCTGTTAGTACAGAATTATCAAAATGAAATGTCCATCTTGTAAATCAGGTTAAAATACCATGGCACCAAGAGCATTTATAAATAGGCAACAAAGTGAACTTCTCTGTTATAGTATAACACGTGGAAGGTTCTTAAGGTAAAAGAACGGTAGACACATGCCGTTAATCAATATTGATGTAAATCGACATTTTTTAAAAGATATAAAAAAAAATTATGACTACACGACGTTACAAAGAAAATGTGTCTCCCGTTCTTTTACCTTAAGAACCTTCCACGTGTTATACTATAACAGAGAAGTTCATTTTGTTGCCTATTTATAAATGATCTTGGTGCCATGGTATTTTAACCTGATTTACAAGATGGACATTTCATTTTGATAATTCTGTATTAACAGCTAAAAACATTGTCCAAATACAAGTGAACGAATCTTTTTCTTATGAAAGTTTGAAACTAGCGTATCAGCTTCAAGCAACGTGGGTCATCAGTGACGTTATTTGCCATAAAATCTATTCCCTTCGTTTTTACGAGTTACTAACGACCCAACTACACACAACTGCTAACAAAGAGAGCAGTATATTATAAACTAGGTAAGAGACAAGTGGGAGGAAAAAATGTGGTCCTTCAGGTGGAATCCTTGGCTTAATATTAGGCTGTATCCTTCCATAAGACAATTAAGGAGAGGTATTCTGGTCATTCCGTTCAGATCAGGAAACTTTCACGATCGATTATGGAATCTACACAAACCATTCAGAGAAAAGATTGGTGTTAAAAAACATATAAACTATTAACATTTTTCTATGACCTAAATCTTGTAACAATTACATGAGTAAGTAACTATGACGATGAGTTAGACCTGTGCATTAAACCAGTGTTTCTGTTGACGAGTATGCATGACATCAGCAGTCTCTCGCTAGCAGAAATGACGATATAATGACCGCACGTCTGTTGTTGTTTGTGTTAGTAGCAGCAACTCTCAGTATTCAGAAATGTCACAGGAAAACAATTTGTGATAAGGATCCCACGAATAGTTGTAGTAGAGGAAGGGCGAGCCTTTTTTTATATATCATCAGGTTCCTTATTTGGTTCCTCGATCCTTCATATTCCACGAGGACAGCGATGGCACGGCGACGTCCTTTCAGAAGGCTTTCATTTTGCATGATCTGAGCGCTCCTCCATACTGAGTCATCTTGCACCTTTATGAAAGGCCGAGAGAAAATTACAGGCAATGTCGCCGGCAAGGAGGGAAAATCAAGCCAACATTTTCACGTCTCCTCCGGATGGGTCCCCAACAATTCCCTGAGGAGGAGTGGCGGGAGGTCGTTCAGAGGCAAAACTTGGCGAGATGAGATGACGGACAAGCTGCCATCATGGCGCTAAAAAGCACAACAATAGCTTATTACTTTCCTTTCATTCTCCTCCTCGCCTTTTCACCTCTCTTAAAATGGGACTTTGGATCTCTTCTCTCACTTTATTCAAGGTATATTTCAGAGAATGTTATCTTTTTGAAATGGTCTGAAATGAAAACACTTTAGAATCAATTTCCTTCTATAACGTAAACAGCGTATCCAGAACTGGTTGCATGTCGTCAGCATGATGTCATCTCTCTCTTTCTCTGATGAACAGAGCTCTTTCTAATACTATTATGAATGGAAAATTATAAAAAAAATTCTTCATTAAAAAACAATATGTAAAGTTCAACTTTTGACTAAATAGCTTGTATGCACACGCTCATACATACAAAGGGAGTTCGAGAAAGTGATAAATCTTTAATCCATATATAGTTGATTATTGCTTATGCAACACATGACTCCGCGATGCAAATCAACGGGGCTGTTTCTAAACAATACCTTACCAATACATCTGTTGTTCTCTTTTGTTAAAGAACGTTTATATCCTCACGAACTCTGAGGTACCTAAGACTTTCCTGCGTCTCAGACATTCATACTTTTACATTCGACAGTTTTGAATGGTCAGTGCCCCTTGCAATTTGTAACAGAGTCATCTCCTTATGAGAAGTTTACCGTTCTGCTTGATCATAATTTTTGGAAGGCGTCACTACTGCCAAATAAAGGCAGACCGGACAGAGGCTTGGTCCCTCTCACCATTTGCATACAAACCATGGGAATGGGAAAGTGACACTCCTGCGCTAAGTGACCGCCTTGCATGCAGAACAAGGTACCCCCCAGCATATGTTGAATTCGAGAATCTTACTGCTTGCAGCAACATGAATATGCGCTTATAAAGGACATTTCACTTGAGCTTCGGATGATTTATGTGCTATCTGAATGCAGGGCGTCATAAGGGCTTATGAAATACTCAATACACTATACCAAGTAGCGGATTAGCAAGGCGAATTCATTGTGACACTGAAAAGCATCCCTTACTTAGGTTATATATATATATATATATATATATATATATATATATATATATATATATATGTGTGTGTGTGTGTGTGTGTGTGTGTGTATATATATATATATATATATATATATATATATATATATATATATATATATATATATATATATATATATATATATATATATATATATATATATATATATATATATATAATATACATATATATATGTACATACTATATATATAAAATATATTTGCATATTCTATCTAAAAAAGTTCAACTTTAAATTTCCAGCCAACGTATGAGATCAAAATGCTGTGCTGTAGCTCACAGAGGCTCTTTGCGAAAAGCAGTTTTCAACTTGCTGACTTCAGACAGGTCGTGCAATTAGACGTCATGTCACAGGGAAGGTAAAGAATTGCTACCTGCTGCTGTAAACTCCCACAGGGAATGGATGAACTTTAATCGTGACGTCATTGTCAGAGAACAGTATCGGGACAAACGTCATTGCATGCATGTTAACCCGCTTCACTAAAGCGAGAGAGACAGAGAGAGAGAGAGAGAGAGACAGACTATATGTATACTCTATATATATAATATATATATATATAATATATATAAATATATATATATAACTGTACTTTATATATAAATATATATATATAAATATACATATATTTATGTATATATATATATTAATACATATAAATATATACGTATATATGTAAATACATACATCTGTATATAAAACATTGGAAAATATTCCAGCAGAATTAATACGATATATATATATATATATATATATATATATATATATATATATAAAAACATGGGAAAATATTCCTCAGAGATAATACTGTATGTATGTATGTATGTATGTATGTATGTATGTATGTATGTATGTATGTATGTATGTATGTATATATATATATATATATATATATATATATATATATATATATATATATGTGTGTGTGTGTGTGTGTGTGTATATGTATATGTACATATATATATAATATATATATATTATAAACATATAAATATATATAAAGTATATATATAATACATATATTAAACACATAAATATATATATATACAGTATATATATATACAGTATTATCTCTGAGGGAATTTCATTGTATAAAATTACTTTTTTGGTATAAAATTAAGTAGCAGACAAATTATTACATTAATCAAAATAAACAATCTTATTCAATTCTATATATACGTTGAGAAAAAGCAGACTGAAATTTTCCTGAAAACCCTCGAACAAGACAATCAAGGCCATAAGACTAAAGAGACAAGGGTTCTTTTTCAATCCTCCCAGTTTCAGACGAGCGGGGAGACCGACAGCACAGCCGCCCTTTGAAAAGAGTGCAGGCACAACGGCTCTCAAACTGCCATTACCAAAGCGCGTTCTTGCCAAGAAAATGCTGACAGACAGACATAGAATCTCGCAACATTTTTCAAGGTACATAAAACCTAGGTGATTCTATACAGAGCATAAAGGCTCATATCATTTTTTCATGTACGTCCCTTCGAGTGTTCTAGATGTAAGGTAGTTCCTCGTTGGACTGGTCGGTACCGTTCTCGGCTAGCACTCTGCAGGGCCCGAGTTCGAATCTCCGGTCGGCCAGTGAAGAACGAGAGGAATTTATTTCTGGTGATAGAAATTCATTTCTCAGTATAATGTGGTTCGGATTCCACAATAAGCTATAGGTCCCGTTGCTAGGTAACCAGCTGGTTCTTAGCCACGTAAAATAAGTCTAATCCTTCGGGCCAGCCCTAGGAGAGCTGTTAATCAGCTCAGTGGTCTGGTTAAACTAAGGTATACTTAACTTAGATGTATGGTGTTAGTAAGTAAAAATATGTGCCAATGTTCCTCAAAATGTAGGTGGTTTGTCTTAACGGTCCGCACGCCGAATGCTCTCTTGATCTATAACTGTACTGCCTTTCTAACTATCAACACGTCATGCTGGAGTTAATTCCTATTTATATTAAAGTAAAAACGAATAAGCAAAGCAACTGATAACCATTTCTAACCAAAAGCCTCTCATTTAACCCCACATTAGCCCGTTGCTGTCATTTGCTTTCTGAGACACTCCCTCCGTTGTTTCTTTACTTCCTGTATGAACGACAGAATCTACTTCACTTTCAGCTCTCCTTTCTTAATGTTAGTCATGCTGATTATCATGGATCTTGCTTCATAAAAGCTGTTTCCACTTGTCTTGAATTTATTGGATGAAATTCCATATCACAGTTTATAATATTGCAGTGGCACGTTTCTTTTTGTAGCTGTCAACTGTTGGGCATAACTGAAATGATCCCACGATCATGCACACACAGGTTTAAGCCTCAAGTGATTATAAATCGATAATTATGAGGCTACTGGGCAAAAGAGACCGTTAAAGGAAACTCTTAAGGAAAAAAGGAAGGGCGTTACCTCCGCCTCTCTCTCTCTCTCTCTCTCTCTCTCTCTCTCTCTCTCTCTCTCTTACTTCAGAAAAGATGATTGGAGCTTAAGGGCACGCCCTTCAGCGCCACCAGAATTTATAAGGTCATGGCATGAAGCCTCGGGTCCTGATAGCTGATTTCCGGTCTCCCGAGACATGGCGGCTTCTGTTGCCTGACGCTTTTTCTTTCTTTTTTTTTTTTTGCCAAATAGTGCCGTCTCCCCTGGTCTGAAACCTTACTTGCTTCTTGGTATTTCTCTATTTCTTTTTGATTTTGGATAACGCGAGTATGGTTTATGAGTATGTTTTTGTCTGGAAAATGTGAATTTATTCTAAAGCAATTTTAGATACATTTTAAATTCATTTTTACGTACATCAGGGAAAGCATACATGCACCCTTTTTTTACCGGTGTAATAAGATTGGCTGTTAGAAAAGAATTATTATGCATATTCTATTATTATACTGAAACGATGGATCAGTCACATAATAGGATAAAATGGCACGGAAAGTGTCATAAAAGTATCATTCTGGTAATATCCAGAATTTGACAGACAAACTCTGCGACAAGAACTTGAAACTAATGGTAGAATTAGAAGCAGCATAAATTCATGTTTTTATGATATCGATTCAGATATGTGAGTGACTCCAGTTTTTCACCAATATGAATAAAAAGTTGGTTGTTTGATCCAAGATACTTAATTGAAGATACCAGAAAGAGTGTTTGTTTGAAATTGTTTTATGCTATTTGCTTATGCCTCATTTTTGTATGATAACAAAACATCTAAATGTCAGTTCTTTTTCACATATTTCCATTACATGGCTAAAATATGACGTGCACTTTCATGACTGTAAGAATCTCTAAAGCTGTTTAGAAGCATACATTCAGACACCGAGAGATAGAGGCTCTATTCAGAAATTCGAGTTAACTGTAACAGACGAGATCAACCGTAATTACAATTTTCTTGTTCCAGAAAAATTACGGAGAAATTTCATCGGAATTTTAGTTTCAGCAGAATACCTGGGCAAATTTCATTATATCCAGTGAATATTGCAGGAACATTTTCATTAAATTCAGGAAAAGAATCAGCGAATTTGTGGGGAAATTTTATCAGTTCTTTAAACACTCCGTCTAAAATCTCTACGACTCTGCTTTATGAGTTACAGGTTCCAACGAAATTTTAGAGTGAGAAACCTTTCCATTAATACCAACCCTCTCTCTCTCTCTCTCTCTCTCTCTCTCTCTCTCTCTCTCTCTGCTCTGCTCTGCTCTGGGATGGGGTGATGCTAGAGGAGTACAACCTACAATGTTCTTAGCATTTCATTAGGGGTGAGGTTGCAGTCCACACGCCCTTTCTTTTCTTGAACCCAGCAGGTGCTTTCACTCATAAACAGCTGGATATACTGGTGGGCGATAGGTAGGTAGCTCCTCCTGCCCTAGCCAACAAGAACCAAGCACTGACCCAGTCGCTCCACAATAACCACTTTGCCTAATTGCACATTTCCTTTCGCCATGAAATATATATGTATGTATGTATGTATGTATGTATGTATGTATATATATATATATATATATATATATATATATATATATATATATATATATATATATATATATATATATATATATATATATACATACATACATACATACATACTGTACATACATATATATGATATATATACAGTAGGTGTGTGTGTGTTTGTGAGTGTCTGTGCGCGGGTGGTGGGTGGGTATACACGTGTGGTTTACGGACTGCTCTGTGAGCAAAAGCCCGTGCTGGCATAAAGCCAGCTCAATTAAAAACAGCAACAACATGTGTGTAATATGCAACGTTAACCTAATCCTTAGCTACGGCATCGTATGAAAATTTGCTGCATTTTTAATCTTATAATGGATACGAACGCCACGAAACGACAGCCGGTGCATTAATACCACCGCACTTGAATAACAATCGAATTACCCGCTGTCTTCAGAGGATTACGGCAAATAAGAAAGCCTAATTACTCTAATAACATACGTCTGTTTCATTCATCTCCGATCCTTATTAGATCTCATGATACTGGCAGGCACAACCGACTGAAATATCCAGCGGAGCAATTCGGACTCATTTCGGGTAATTACGCTGCGTTATTTCACCTGATTAACTCGCCTCTTGTGGCAACGGCAACTGCACAATCAACAGCAGAAGAAAAGCAAAGAACGCAGACTTTTGGCCACCATCATTAAGAGCATAAAATGAACCCGCTGTAGTACTCGGCTTATCATTGATTACTGTATGTACAGGCAAATATTTACGAAATTTAATTATTGCATATATGCAAGCTGTAGAATTTTCATGTAGCTACTCTCTCTCCTCACTGAATTAAAAGTAAAAATCTACTTTGTCTGAAAAGGCTGCCTCTCGAGAATAACAAAATTTATAGAGGTAATAATAATATTAAGATTATATAAGCTGTTATTGTGAATTTTTAAATGAATGATAAATCTCTAGTTAAATCATTAGTATGACTGCAATAATTGTGAAAGTAGGCCTAAGCATTAAAGTAAGTTAAGTCTTCGCCTTCTCCAAAAGCCTACTTCGATACACTCAGAAAAGCTTCACAAATCAAAAGAGGTATGCTCAGTCGTCTAGGTAGGCTGAACAACTCAGAAATAATCCTAACCTAACCTAGTTAAAACCCTTGGTCTCCTTTTAAAATTGTTGCCATCGTCCTAAAGAATCCGACTTAAGATTTAACGAACAGTGATGATAACAGCATCAATACTTTTAATACTAGTTTTACATCCGTAACTTCTAGTGCAAGCAAGAGTCTTTCATCGTGGAAAACATTTGCTTTTCTTGCGAGGAAACCCTGCTGACTGTTTTCATTAAATAACTCGAAAGTCAAGCAAGCGCCCAGTCTGTGGTCTTCGGATGGAGTGCACCGCTAAATATCAAATGAAAACTTCCTCAGCCCGAAGAAAGATAATGTACATATCTGCTAATCGTAACATAAGAAAAGAGCGTCTGCTCATAAGAGTTTTTTTTTCAGTAATTTTTACTTTTAGCCATGAGCTCTTCCAATTATTCTTCCGAGAGAACATGAGCAGCTGGTAAACATTCTTCTCCAACTACTGTAGTACCTATGTAAAATCACTTTAAAACGCAATTCCTTGCTATACTCACGGTCATATGATGCACTTACAACAAGTCTCTACAAAATATTATTCTATCCCATAAACTTTTCTTTGGCGCGCTCTAGGGCACTTCTTGGATAATGACGCCATTCTGATTTAAAACTACTGCTTCACCACCAACCAAGACTTATCTTGGCACCTGCAGCTTCCTTACAAGATTTCCAAATTAAACACTTTTTCTTCCATCGACCAGACATTTCCCATTTTCTCTGGGTGAATAATCTACTTCATAACACTTTGCTCTACTTTCTCATTCCTGCTAGCATTCGAGAATATTGGAACGATAAATATCTGAACTGCCAGGAAGAGATTCCTTTTGCCTGTAAGTTTTAATAATAATAATAATAATAATAATAATAATAATAATAATATATATGTGTGTGTGTGTGTTTGAGGGATAAATACAAGTACGCATTATTGTAAAAGACCGCATGCTCATCGAGAAAACGAAAGGATGAGATATTGGGCAACTAAAGTACAGAGTGGAAGAAACTCACCATTTCCTACTGGATATTCAACTTCCAAAGTAATCATCACCATTACTGCCACCACTCTTGGGCACAAACAACTATCAAAAAGAATTTAATGGGACAAAATTTTTATGACCGTGGCGTCGAAGAACGATCATTCCAGCCCTGAGACACTTAGATTATTTTTTATCACGTAATTTTAACCAAATCGTTGAGTTATAAATCTTAACTCTAATAAAAATGGCAGAGATTGTTAAAAAGTGTGAGGAAGTAATAACATAAAGCGTGACTTTGCTGATGGGATGATTTAATAGTTGTTGACTTGAGGAAGACGGACAGACAGACAGGCAGACGAAGGCGACCGAACAGAGTAACTGATGATCTGAGTCGTCGCAACTGTTGAATATTTTAGTTTCTCACGCAGAGCAATTACTGAAAATATTAATGCCGATAATAACTCGTGATTATTACTATAATGCAAGAAAATGAAAGTGAATAATATACTAGGTTCCCAGGCAAAGCAATTAAAATTAATTAATGGTAAAGCCGATGGTAAATGATGATGATTATTACTATAAGGCAAGGAAATGAAAGTGAATTTTGGTTTCAAGTTCCACTCTCAATTGTCTACCAGGAATCCATACGTAAATGCGACCAAAATTCGACTTTTATGTATAAATTATAAGTATACATACATATATATACATATTTACATTTTTTTCATGTTATATTTATAAATATATATATATATGTATGTATATGTATACATATACATATACATGTATATATATATATATATATATATATATGTGTGTGTGTGTGTGTGTGTGTGTGTATTATATATATATATATATATATATATATATATATATATATATATATATATATATAGTTATGCAAAGAAATGCAAAGAAAGCGAAAAGAACTGGCAAACTCTTCATAGCCTTCCGAATATACGTTTCCATCCCCCAACAAAAGAGCGCAACACCAGCACCGTAGAAGCCAGGAAACAACAACAACGACAATGACAACAATAATAGTAATAAAGCCACTTTGGAGTTTGCTTCGAGTTACCTCCGTGGAGCGTGTACCTGCATATTCATGACTCATTTCAAACTTCACCTCTGGATGCCGCCTATGACAACTTTCTAGACTTTGTTCTCACCTTGCGTTTTGCTTCGTTCCTCTCTCCGTCGTGGCTTGCCGGGAAGACCGTGTTCTTTCTACTCGTTACACCGTTCGTAAGAGCTGTTTGTTTAACATAAAGCTCATATATAGTGGGTTCTCAAAATTCTTTTTTCACCGAGTCCTATTTTTTCCCTACATTCAGGTGGTATGTTTATCGCCATTTAGACGATCAAGAACGTCGACCTTTCTCTCTCTCTCTCTCTCTCTCTCTCTCTCTCTCTCTCTCTATATATATATATATATATATATATATATATATATATATATATATATATATATATATATATATATATATATATATATATATATGTGTGTGTGTGTGTATATATATATATATATACATATATATATATGTGTGTACATATATATATGTGTGTATATATAATAATATATATATATATATATATATATATATATATATATATATATATATATATATATATATATATGTGTGTGTGTGTGTGTGTGTGTGTCTTTTATCTGAGTACATTTGAGAAAGAAAAAAAAGAGAGGAAGAGCGAGAGAGAAAAAGTAAGGGAAAAAGAGCTGGACACCACCATTAGATAATAATCGGAGAGAAAATTAAAATATCACCGAACATGACAGGTTCACTTTAGTAGATTTATTACGGTATTTATTATTCATCACTTTTCATTTGAAGTAAATAAAATACTTCCTCTGTCAAATTGACAGAGGAAGTATTGCATTTGAGTTACCCAATCAACTGACACAACGCACTTTTACCCATTTGTTAACCCATTTAAGTATATTTCTTGAGAATATTATAATAGGATATAGGATTTAGGCCAAAGGCTAAGAGCTGGGACCTATGAGGTCATTAAACGATTGACGGTAAGGGTCTGAAAGGTGTAACAGGAGGAAAACTTCAAAGTTGCACTATGAAACAACTGTTGAAGAAGTTGGAAAGTCTGGAAGAAAGAGAATATGAACGGAGGTACAGTGAAAGGAATGAAAGAGGTTGCAGCTAGGGGTCGAAGAGACGCTGGAAAGACCCTTGAGTAATGTCTACAGCGCCCAATTGAGGTGCCCACTGCACTGACGGCACGAACCCCTACGGCGTTGAGAATATTATTCATGGTCACTAATTAATAAAGGTTCAGGGACGAATGGGCGCCTTCCCTGAAGCACAGTATTCCTTTGTTAGCCTGAGCAGTGGAGTAACTACGGGTTGTTAGTCGACTGTTGTGGGTCACAGCTACAGTAGAGAAAAATACAGATGAAAGAAAAATTAGACTTGAGTGTTCTTTGCGCCACTCAAATGTGTTCATCAAAGCGTGAGAGCGTTGACCGGGTAATCCTCACCCAGCTGGAGTGAAACCATTCAAAAGAAATGCTCTCTCTCTCTCTCTCTCTCTCTCTCTCTCTCTCTCTCTCTCTCTCTCTGTTTCTGAACTAAATTACACGAGCAAGAACTTGAAGGACTGCACATCATATTTGCAGAGGAAAATTAATGAGCCTTGACTGGCCGATTGCTTTTCAGAAAAGGTTAATTGTTATAGTCTGTATAAGAATACAAGACTTAGGAACAAACACACTAAGGTGTAGCCTACCAACACAACGCCATAATATCACCACAACCCTAGAGGGTATGTGAGACCGAGGCAAAATTGAAGATTAAAAAAAAAAAGAGTTCTTGCTCTAAGATGGCACTTGAATAAGTGGGACACGGGTTGTTGTTTAAACGATGAACAATTCCCCCAGACATGCGGGTATTAGTTTTTTAGTCTGTGTCAGTCATTTTGCAATCTATGCCAGTCATGTTCCGAGCTGAAACTGACGTTACCTTATATGACCGACTTAATAAAATAGCCGTGCCAGAGCGGAACTATTATCTCTTACCTACACATCCAGGAGTACTCTGCGGGGAAATTACATTACAAATAGCCGTAAAAATAAATGAGATTCTTCCTAATTGGGTGATTTGACTATCAGGCCATTGTCTGGTTCAGATCAAAAGCGATACGCAGCCCACGTGTTTCATAAAGGACCACAAAAATATTGCTTGCATTGCCTCTGATGCAAAAGTACAACGAGGATTAATGAATTAATTAATAAAATCGGAAACGCTGATTGCATTCAAATAGGAGATCAGTTCAATCTCGTGGATCAGAAAGCGAGAGAGAGAGAATGAGAGAGAGAGAGTGGGGAGGAAGATCGCTATTTCGAGCGTTCACTCCCTAATTTTCGTAACTTATGAATAGATGAGTTAACGATCCCCTCACTATTAACACGTCAGAAGAATGACAATAATAATACATCTTAAGGATAAAATAGATAATGTAAATTCAAGAGTCGGCCGCTCGATCTGAGAGGTTCAGCTGTCACTTTATTGGAAATGTTTTTGACACTCCGAGCTGGTAACAGTGAGCCCCTGCTTCAGAAGCTGCAAAATAATTAACGCGAAATTCGACAACTTCATCAGACATGTACCCTTGCCGTCCTGTCATCGCAACCGGCAAAAATTCCGGGACGATAAAGTCTAAATGATTCATCAGAAAGAAGCGAAGCTTTCGCGCTGCTCCTTATCTTATCTGTTTCTGCTGATATATATATCTTTTTTTATGCCAAAACTGACTGCATTGGCAACACAGTGTCACTATTTAGCCAAGGATTTAATCAGTAAGGAAGGAGGAAGGTGAAGCTTTCGTCTGGACCCCTAAGGATGACGAGAATCAATGAAACAGAACACAGTAAAGTTGAAGATGATGCAATAAATGGTTCATTGGTTACCGATTGCCTAAATGGTTGCTTTTTGATTTTAACTAAGAAAAGCAACCAATTAGGCAAATCTTTTACAAAACCTCATCATGGGGGTACCCAAAACCAGCGTTCTGGAACCCACATTATTCAATATATACTATATACTGTTCGACAATCATGGATTGTGAAGGAAACGAAATAATTTGTAATTTGTTGCAGATTGTACGCATTTGTATCTGATTATAGACAATACTGAAGATACTATTTCCAAATTAAAGAATACAATGAAGGCTGTAGAGACTCAGACAAAGAGAGACAGAGACTGAAACTTAACGAGGATAGGAAAAATTATAAATACCAGGAATTATTACTATCTTAATTTGGCAGGTCAAGTGAAAAAAAAGAAGAAAGAAATTTGTTTTTTACACAAAAATATTCAAAAATAGATACTCTAAGAATATTCTTATAATGATCTATACAGAATTGCTGTAAAATGTGGTATTTTAGAAAACAGATATGGCACATATCGTTTTTATGCTTGTGCATAAGTTATTCAGCACTACCGATATGTACACAAATATAAAAATGAAAAATTACCACATTAAGCCGCCAAGATTTCAATTCTTGCTGAACAAGGCTTTGCAAAATGTAACACTCAGGTGGTTCGTAATATTGTCAAACAAATAAATGCAAGTGCCATTAATCCAAATTTCGGTACATGGCAGGTGTCATTCTGTTTTGAGCTGCAGAAATAAAAATTTAATTGCATTCATATGCCTTTGTCATACGAATTTTGATGAATTGCACATCTTTTTTCTGATTTTTTATGGAGACATCGTGGCCGACATGTGGAAACGAAAACCTTT
Organism: Macrobrachium rosenbergii; assembly: GCF_040412425.1. Classification (NCBI taxonomy): domain Eukaryota; kingdom Metazoa; phylum Arthropoda; class Malacostraca; order Decapoda; family Palaemonidae; genus Macrobrachium; species Macrobrachium rosenbergii. The sequence goes on from NC_089751.1 coordinate 10,448,645, forward strand.
CAACACTGCTCGTGCACATTTCTGTTAAAAGCTATAAAAGATTTTCCGTTTGCAATTTTCTTCTATACAAGGCTTACAGAATCTAAGGCTCACTAACCAGTTATTCTGAGATACCCCAGAAACTACGAGATAATCATGGAGATAGCGTAGTCTTCTGTACATCAGAGGTGAAATAAGCACAGTAATGATTAACAAAAGGCAAGGAATTCTGCTTATAAAATGCTTTTCTCTTTATGAAATTTGAAATTTACCCATAAATTTTGGAAATTCACATATTCTCCATTTGAAATAGGAAATGTGGATGCTACCTAAGAGTTTGAAACATTTTCCATAATGCTTAATTTTGCTTATTAACTGTATCATATATATATATATATATATATATATATATATATATATATATATATATATATATATATAAAATGGATGTATGTATGTATGTATGTGTGTATGTTCCAGCATAACTCTGAAACACATTGAGCAATTTCAGGCAAACTTGGTATACATATGATCTACTATCTCGAAAAGAATACTGTGGGGGTAAGACATCACTAGCACCAAAGGGCACCAAAGGGCACCAAAGGGCACCAAAGGGGTTTGGGGTGGGAAGGGCTTCCCTGAAACGGGACTGGTTCTGCCAATAGACCTACAGTAGTAAGCAAATATACTCTACGGGTTTATCATACCTCATTTCGGTATACATATGCCTTGCTATCTAGAGAAGAATAATGTGGGGGAGTAAGACATCACTGGAACCAAAGGGGTGGGGGTGGGAGCGGGTGACATGTAAAAATAACCAAAAACGACAGATATTCGTGTCTAATCCATAGTTTTCGAGGTTGCTGAGATGAATAATCACACTCCTGATGCCCTTTAAGTCCAAGTTCAGCCCTGATAGGAAGTGGGGGGTGAGAAGGTATAAAATATGAAATGTCAAAAATGTTAGTCAATGTAATTACAGCAACTATCTTGACAGGAAAGAGAGAGAGA
>NC_089751.1:10452134-10484634 GCF_040412425.1 Macrobrachium rosenbergii
CAAGCAGCTCATATGACAAGATCAAATGTAAGTATCCCTCTCAATGATTATATAACATACGCAAAAATAGTCATTATAAACAAATGGCAAATTAAATGGAATGAAGAACCTGAAAATAATAAGTTGAAGGCAATAAACCTGGAGTTAAAAAATGGAGTTCATCATACCAAAGACAAAGACATGAGCATGTAATTCTAGCACTACGAATAGGCCATACTCGTCTGATACATGGACACTTAATGAGCAGCCCACATGAACCCGCTCCCGAATGCTCAGAATGCAAACTGATGATAACAGCAAAACATGTTATTGCGAATGTTCAAAATATAACCAACATCGGTTATCAACTTTTGGAAATGGATCGATTGGCGAAATTTTATCAGAGTCTGCAACATTTTCAGTTGCCCCAATTTTAATATTCACGAGGAAATGTAAATTAATTGACAGAGTATAAAAAGTGATTTACGAAAATACAAAAGCCCACGGGGCAACTAATAAAAAAACGAATTTTAGAAATGCTAAGCTTGTTCTGATTTTTATCATTACTCAGTTTTATTTATTTATTTGTTTATTTATTTTTTATTGTGCAGATGGCAACTTGAGTATATGTATTTAATGTATGCGTGTGTTCTAGTGTGGAAACATATGCCTTTATGCATATTTATTTTTTAAATTTCATTATTCATTCATCATTTAGTCTCAGTGCTTAGCCTATGGCTTAGACCTGGTACTCCATTTCATTTTAATCCTTCAGGCCACCCCTGTGAGAGCTGTTAATTAGCTCAGTAGTCTGGTTAAACTATTTTAATAATAATAATAATAATAATAATAATAATAATAATAATAATAATAATAATAAAAATACATGAAATGAGGTATGATAAACCCATAGAATTTATTTACCACATAAGTTACAAAGGGAAGGGGGACGGGGCTTGGGGGAAGGGAAAGGAGGCGGGAATACGGGTTTGAAACCTACCCTATTGCCTAAGCTGGGTCAAATGATGGCCACGTGCCAAATTTTGTCTAGATCGGTCAAGTGGTTCGGATTTCTATAGCGCACAAATATACAAAGAACCATGCAAACACTCACTTTTATATATAAAATATATATATACATATATATAAAATAAATATATACATATACAAATTTATATATATAATATTCATATATCTATATAAATATATATAAATATATATGTATGTATATATATACACCTGTGTGTGTGCGTGTGTGTGCATGTGAGAGTGAGACTGTTGACCAAGCGGGCATAGATTTAATCTTAGAGAATCTGAAAGTTTACAAAACAGACCAGAAGATTTTAAAGGCTAAAGTGAACATCTGCATAGAACAGGCAAAATGGCATTATCGAACGGGGATGTGTTCTTGCATCAAGGAATTAACTGGCAATAATATACAGCAGCAAACCAGCGCTAAGTCTTCCAAAATTTGTATGCTTACATCGGTAAATCTGTTTGTATTCCCACGTGCGTTGAGCTTACGTCCGAGGACTGATATGTTTACGTATTTGCGGTTACAGTCAAACAAGCAAACAAGCATTGCCCGGTGATATATATATATATATATATATATATATATATATATATATATATATATATATATATATATATATATATATATTATAATTATCTTTTGTCTTTATCTATGGATAGCTGCATTCATTCGTAGGGACTACATCTGCAATATCTTCAACCGGCAAAATTCTGGTCGGAGGTAAAGAATTAAATGAAAGATGTTTATAGAATAACTTCAGCGCCGCAGTAAAACTATCATCTTGGTACTATTATTGTCAGGTAAATGAAGCAGATCCTAAAATCTCCCCTACATTATTTAAAACTATTTCAAATATTTCTTGGAATATGAAACAAAACGGCTTAAAACATCATTAACGACCTTGCTAATTAGGTTTGGAAAAGCCCCGATAATTCTCGAGGGACGGGAATAAAAACGCGGCATCCTTCACGCTTCGTAGGAAAAGGTCAAGAGTTCATTAATTCGAAAGTTATTTCAGCATGAAAAGAATAAAAGCATTTCTGGCCTAGAGCTCTGTGTCCGTCGTCGTCAGCCATGCCATCTACAGAAAATATTTCGAAAAGGAGTAAATGCGAGATTAGAGCTCACAGAGTCACACCTGGTCTTTGACTAATGAATATGTAAATTACTGAAGCAGTAGGTTTCGTATCCAGGATAAATCTCAAATGCGTTTAGTATTTATAAAGGTCACAAAAAGACTAGAGCTCTTATGCAGCTGAAAGAGAGAAAAAATTCCAGACTGAATACGGCTGGTGTTTCATTATCGAAATTCTTTAAAGACGACTTCTATAAAGGTCACGATTACCAATGATTTAGGAAGTTATCTATTTGGCTTTAGAATTATGGCTATGAATGGCTTCATAAAAGCTCAGATGTGCAGGACATATCAGACTATTTGTCCAGATATTTCAAAAATATCTCAGTCTACAAACCTGGAGAACTACTGTCATAAACGCAGAAAGTCTAAATGACTCGAAGAATACTGTTAGCATCCACATATTTAAAAAAGAAAGATAATTACAAGCATGATATTATTAAATTAGATATATATCTAGTGTCTCGTAACCAAGTGAAAACCTTCTTAGAATTCGCTTTCGAAAGGTGAAAACAATGCAAAGTCTCCTGTGTTATTGTACCAAAGGTGACAACATTACAGTAAGCATGGAATACACTGCTTCTCAATAACAAAAATAAAATGGAAAATGAGAAAGAGTTTTGGCCTCGAAGATATACTGTGACAGTTTTTCCTCCGCAATTCATCCTCTGCTTTCTGATACAGGGATGGAAATAAAAAAAAAAAAAAGAATATGTCTTCCGTCAATTAGGATCGTCGTTTAGTGAATGAAGACATCAACAATGAATGGCTAAGACAATCACAGTCCTGAGATCCCAGTCTGATCCTTTTGTTATCTGTTAAAACCTCTGCAATTCAGTTCATACAAACAACCTTCCTGTCACAAAGGGGTTGCTGGGAACGCTCACACCTCGCCCCTTTTCAATTAACCTTGGATTAATGAACTGGAGTATCTGTGTTGATATCTCTGGAGTCATGCATTTCATTTGCTTTGTGCCTGGCGGTGACTATATCATCAACTTTCTGAAACCTTAGGCTGTGCCATAGCCTCTGTACAATGGCCATCTGGAGTCTAGTGTTTGGGTGCCCTTGTTTGAGGATATCAAGCATATTTTCTTTGGTTTATTTCTTGCGCTATTAGTGATCTGTTATTGGTATTTAATACCAGAATCTGTTGTTAACTAAGTGCACTTTGTTGTATGTATGTATCTGTATATGTATGAATTTATATATATATATATATATATATATATATATATATATATATATATTAATGTGTGTGTAAAATATTGATATTCTATTCTGTGAAACCCTTTTATGTTCATGATCTTCGGCTTGTACCTTTCGATTACTCACTCATGGTGAATAATAATAATAGTTGTAACTGTAATTATTACTGTAATCATTGATAAACAAAAGGAAGAATGAGACTGTAAATTTCTTATTTGAATCTTCCACATCAAGCGCAAACCTCGTCATTTCTTTACAATTTAAACTGAGGTCTAATTGTTTGTGTGTACGGTCGCCCAGGAAGGGCGCAGATACAAACAAACAACCCGCTGGGAATGTGTACGAACAACATACGAGAATCCATGGATCAGATTCACATTTCTCGATTCTAGAAACTAAATCTGGATATCCTCCGGAACAACCCAACAGGTATGGAACCGTCGGGAGTGGCCCCCGACCCCAACCTGGCCCCCGGGAGCCAGCCATCCCAAAACCCGTATAATACAATCCCAGCCGTAGGAGCTTAGAAATCCGAAATTGTCTCTGGTGACTGGAATTGACTTTTCCCCCGGCGAAACGGGAGAGAAGGAGTGAGGTATGTGAGTTTACAAATGGAGACAATTTCCAGTGATAGGAGGTCGTTCGTCTTGCTGATCGACCTCTTCGATTCCCCATCCGGCGCTACATTAAGCAGGCGATGCTAATGCCTTGCTAAAGTTGTTGCTCGCAGCCAAGGCTCAAGGGAGGGCACATCGGAACGTCTGCTGCGAGACAACTCTCAGTTTTGTCCATTTCAGTTGAAGCTGTTCGATCGTGCATCTGCGAACAGTGAGGTTTATGTGTGAAATGTCCATTACTAAATTGGGTGGGGTCGATGCAGTGCTGAGGAGAGTCGCTGGCTTCCCTCAGGCGGCTATAAGTAAATTGCAATCATTATGGATATAGGGTGATTCGTGATACTAAGGGATGCCGTCTGACTACCATTCGTTTCATACAGAGAGGAGTCAGAATTGAAAATCACGAAAACAAAAAATTAAATCTTTAAATCTTGACAGCAAACAAACTATGAAATAAAACGTACCGGAATGAAGTAAGTTTATTAAAGTAATTTCATTATTTTATTAGGTAGCATTATTATAATATTTTCACGCTGAAATAATTCGGTTATAACACATCAACAGCAGTTCATTTAAATAAAAAAAACGGATTATTAGAAATTATGGTCATTGAAATCATAAAACTTGTGATGAAAACGGGCACGTTACCATTAATTTTACCATTTACATATCAGTGCACATACATGCTCGAATCATTTGCTTGGATCTACTAGCACACAAGCCATGCCTATAATCTAATAAAGATACGCTCTCGAATGTGATTCCAAAAGGTGGCCAGTTACTTTGTAAACACGCTGCCTACTCTTGTCCTAAACCAATAAGGCCCTCCAGTCGTCAATCATTGAAACCTTTTATTTTCGTCTTCACAGTAAAAGACAGGCCTTCTCTCTCTCTCTCTCTCTCTCTCTCTCTCTCTCTATATATATATATATATATATATATATATATATATATATATATATATATATATATATATTTATATATTGATTGATTGATTGATAGATGAATAGATAGATACGTGTGCATATATACAGGTATTGATATTGATATCGATATATATATATATATATATATATATATATATATATATATATATATATATATACAGTATATATATATATATATATATGTATATATATACACATGCATAACTATATATGTATATATGTATACGTATATATACACACTCCAGAGCTCCAGGACTTAGAGGTCAAACATTAAAATTAGCCAAAAAAATCTTCCTTCCGGAGACCTGTCAGCCATATTTTAGGGAAGACAATTGAAATCAACCTTGAAACCCATAAAAAAAATTATAATGATAATAACAATATTTTTTTTTAAGTGAGGCCACTGTTACGGTCATAGATAGGAGAATATCGTTGTCGGTTAATGTTCTAAAGGTAGTTTTACAATAAAATGCATGAAAATGTTTTCCATCTGCCATATCGAACAGATTTACTGTTACAGGCCCAAAGGTCACGGCCAGACGGAGAATCAATTAGATTTACCGACGATGTAGGAAGCAGCTCACGTGACGATTGCGCCATTAACCTAGAAGTATGAGGAAAAATAGTCTCCATTACCATGAGTGACGCCTCTCAATCATAACGCAACAATAAACGTTTCGATATCAGTAGCCCAATTTCTCTCTCCGGTGGAGTTCAAGGCCTCTGTTATTTTTGTTCTTCTCAAGACGTTGACGCTGGATAACGTTGGCAATTTCGACGATACGGATTCATAATTTAATAGCCACCAAACGTTGATGGCAAAACGAAATATCCAAGAGTTACGAACGTTACTCCAGTGCACCCGTTCCCAGCCTTCCCTTCCCGCAAGAGGAGAAACAAAAACTCTCGTACCCACTGACATCACTGGTGGTATTACGTTCACATTTTTCATTTATATGTCCGAGTTGGGTTCCATTGTATCTCGATCAGAAGATTTCCCTCGGTCCTATCATATACTGTATATATAACAGCGTGAATATTTTAAAGGAAATAAACGGCAATTCTACCAAAACCTGAGTGTACTCTTCCAAAGAGTAATTCTCAAAAGGGTAAATGTCTAGATCAGAACTGTTCCTGTAACGCCAGGTTGCTTTCTATTTGCGATCACTATCATTATCTTTACTGCTATTAGCACTATTAATAACGTTGCTGCTATTATCTTTAGCAGTAGTATCAGTAGTTGCAGGACCAAGAAAAGAAAACAACCCTCCCCCTGTTCGCTCAACGATGAAATCGATGTCTCTTCCTGGATCTTGGGTTCATTTCCCTCGCCTGCTTGCAAAGCGCCTGTCAAGAAGTAAAACTGCAGAATGCTGTCTTCTAATGTTGGTGCCAGTGAAGTACGTTACTCGAAGATTCGCTTATTAGTACTAAAAAAAATGACTGATGTATTTCCCCGGTGCATACAAGGAAGGGGAAGTGTAATATAATCACTCCTGCTGCAAATAAGTACTCTTCATATTACATAAACATTTCTCACCCGTAGGCCTACCTATTCCGGGCCATTAACTTTTTGCAACTTGAAATTGTGAAAAGTCTGGCATATCATCGTCTCCTGCAACAGCAATAATAATGCAACTAACAAGTTCGCACCGAGAAATAATTCTGCCTTCATATTTGTTTGATTGTTCATTTGTAATGTATCAGCCAGCCTTCAAAGAATTACAAATGGCATATACACCCATCTTTGGGTATGACCCCCAACTGTAAAAAGCACTTAAAGAGATCGTGACTCTAAACAATCCAAGCCGAGAATGCAATATTAATTAATAAAAGGTGCATGTGACTTCAGACAACTGAAAAAGTTTCCTTGTACCGGGTCCGTATCATCATCGACAAGCCATGGGCTGATCCATAGCACTTGGTCGACTTTCCTTTGAGGTCTTCGTAAAACAGACTTATATCAACTTAAACTCGTGGATATCTTACAATGCAATCACTACCCTCCTCTCGATTCTTGGCGCATGGGCAGCCTCCACTGAACATATATTGCAAACTTATGTTGGCTTTTTATCCAACTTTCATATCAAAAAGATGGGTGAAGATGATTTCTTTTTAGATTTAAAATAGGTCTAGAAAGACATCATCTTTAATCGCAGTCTATTTGGGCTCTTGTTACTCTCATGCCAGAGTAAACATGCTTAAACAGGTTTAAAACCTCCCTCTTTGACTCCCAATATATTCATCTTACTGAATTTTAAAAACCACCTACATATGTCTTCGCCCCTCCAAATAGCTCTGTTCTATATCACCGAAGCTCAAATTAGGCATTACTAAACCATGATTTTTATGATCACTTTACTTACAACACTGTTTTAGTATCACCATTTTTAACCTGGTTCTTAACTGGACAGTTCCTTCCCTGTTTATGAATTTATCATTAATCTCTGTATATGTAGACAAGCTTGTTGATAGTTCCTAATGTATATTGGTTAATTTCAAGACAGGCATCTGTGAACTTAAAACTTGCCTAAAATTATCCGATGGCATTACCCACCCTTGCTTTTGATCTTCTAAGTGGGACCTTGCACAAAAGTCAGTTCTGCCTGGTCTGGCTGTTTTCTTCCGAAGTTTTTCTTGTAAAATAACACTGAAAGCAAGATTCGTTGATGATAATCAGGGATCTAAGCTTGATGTAAAGTTTCGTTTATGTCCGCACAGTCATCGAAATAACCTACAGTCTACGGGTCTCATCAAATTAATAGATGAGCTAATCTGGCTGCGACCAGAACTACCGATGCTCCTGAAACTGCTATTACAACTGTAATTGCTGCTTCTCAGCTTCAACTCTACGGCATTATCAGTAAAATCTATTACTTCAGCTTCAGCGGTTGCTCTCAACAACCAAGGTCTAGAGTCTAGACCTTGCCAACAACAACCAGATCACTTAGTAAAGAGCGTACCTCCTCCAAGCCACACAACACAAATTGCCGTAAGCAGACTTATTTTGTGAGTGGTTTCCATGGTAACATCTTCATCGATATCCACAGATATTAGAGGGTGAAGGGGGATCATCAAGTGATTACTTACATTAAATTCCATCCAAATCTGTTCACCTGCCCTCGCCATCTTTCGTTAGTACACATACGCGGGTGACAATAATACGTATTCCTGGCTTAGTTGGCGAAGTAAATGTTCATTATGCTAATAAAATAACAAGTAAATGAAAAATCACATTGATAACATTGATATGTAACCTTTATGCAGCCCCGAATGCCACAAAATTTCCAGTTAACTGGAATGGTGAAATTATTCCAAAATTACCTACCTTTAAATAACCATTGATATCCCCCTTTGTTTAATCACTTGGAAGGGGTCACTTAATATAATCTTAGCCTAAGTTTTGTCAAGATCTGTTCAGCATTTATCGAGATATTTGATAAACCCACTGACACGGACACATATGCCTAGTACAAACCTGTTCCTAACTTTGTAGGCGGAGGTGACAACAACAACAGCAATAAGGCGTAAACCCTAAAAGCTTCAAGCTTTACAAAGGTACATCAATCATTACGAGAATTTTAGACTGAAATAACTCTAGTTATTTATCCTCGCTGGTCAGTGAATGGACCAAAACAGAACGAAAGAAAGCCGTTGCTTTTGAAGTCCCCCGTAACGGGGACTCCGAAAAAAAAGGAAAACAAAAACAAAGACGCTTCTTTTATGACCTAGCGAGTCATATATTCCATGGCACTGACATCGCTTGCATGGAAAAAGGCGGGAAAAAAAGCTGTTTGGTCAAGGACCTGAATAATCAGGCAGTCCAACAAAGCATGGAGGTCTCCACGCAAGCTCTTCCCCCATTCCCTTCCCAGCCACATCCCCTACCCCACCGCCAGCCCACCCCCGAACCTTAGCCATTCATTCCTCACTGCAGATATTTTCGTCAACCTGACAGCTTCATTTCACGATCAAAAACGATTGTAAGCTTCTCTGACTCATACCGGCTTTCCGGAAGTTTACTTAAATCCGTTTTAACGGCGCGTAATGCTAGTGCCTGTCTTGGCGAGATACCCAAGACAAACAGTTGCAAACCACGTAATCCACGTATTACGCGAGTCTTGTGGCATGAATAACGAAAGAGAAAAAATCTTCTTTGTTCAGAAGTGCTTTTTTTAACATATGAAAACTGTTTATAAGATCTGTTTTTAACGAAACTCGATGCTTAGACGAACTCATTTTATGTAAAATCAAGGCTATACTGAAACTACTATTTAACAAATTTGGAATACTTTAGAGCAGCTGTTACTTAAGGAAATGTAGTACTAAGAAGAGCTGTTATTCACCTAAAAAAATACCGTGCTTATGATACTCGAATATTATTTAACGAAAATAACTTTTTCATAAAAACTATTTCATAAAAAAAACTATTCCGAAAACTAGTATATAAGGGAGAATTACATTGCTCTTTAAACGAGCTGATACTTTAGTACGTACGTACATATTACATGACATTATATGAATGACAATAAGTGCGTGACTACTCAGTAGTCCGACAAAGTTTGAACAAACGTATCATTCTCTGTGACTACTTCCGGAATAAAAATGAAAAGCTCTCTTTTACTCCCTCCGGAATTTTCTCGTATAATTCCTGTCAGTTACCACTGAGCACCAGAATACCTTAGTAAATTATATAAAGTCTGTCTAATTATTTTCACAAACTTGCAGTGAATGACCGATGTTTAATCTTTCATTCACCATGACGTTCTGGAAATTAAGTACTACTGGAAATGATCTACCTCGTTCAGGAACTTCAGCAATATATGAATCTTTGAAAGAGAACGAACTGGATCCTTCATAATCAATGACAACAAAATTGTTCGTTTTCATTATTCAAGAAATTAAATATTGAAATAAAAAATTAAGACGAGTTATAGAATTTGTGGTTTTGTACTTCACTTACTGGAGATCATAAACAGAATACAAATTGAATATCTGTGTGTTTTGTGAATCTAAAAAGAGTAAATTGAGCGAAATGTCCTCTTTTCAAATTCAGTAATGAAAGAGTGATGCTGAATATATACATACATACATAAATAAAAGCCCGAATACCCCTGTAAGGAAAAGCGCAGGGGAGATTAGTGGCTGAGACTAGCCCGAATAAGATAATTAACCCAAACCATGAAAATGAAGTAATGCGAGACTCAAGAAATAGTAAACATGGAGAACATTTTACCGGAAGCAGGATGACAGTAGACATAATCCCAGCTATATAACCTAAGGACGTTTGTTTTCATCGTATTAGAATTCAACTTCATTATCCCTCATCATTAAATTCGGAATGAATACTTATGACAATTTTGCAAAAACTGCTTCTTAGAGGAATTGGCGCCAAAATTTGACCTAATGGATCACGCAGTGGTACTGTAGATCATTTTCAAGAGCAAAGACGTGCAAAGCCATATGCATAAATACATATCACAAATATCATTTGTGAGCTCATCTTTAGTAAGTTCACATAACTCCTTACTAATACTAGCAGCCACTAGTCTCACAAGTCTCACTTTCAGACTAATGCCTTTATGACAGCACCTCTCCACAACCAAAAGCGAGTCATCAGACTTGAGCATTGTCCCAAAAACTGTGGTGGAGATTGTGATACCCAAGTTAACCCGTATAATCCCCGTAGGAGGGTAGTGCCGCCAGTGCACTTCACGCGGTGCACTGTAGGCCTTACTTAAGGTTCTCTGCAGCGTCCCTTCGGCCCCTAGCTGCAATCCCTTTTATTCCTTTTATGTTGTACCTCCGCTCATACTCTCTCTTTCTTCCATCTTACTTTCCACCCTCTCCTAACAGTTGATTCATAGTGCAGCGGCGAGTTTTCCTCCTGTTGCACCTTTCAGACCTTTTAATTGTCAATTTCCATTTCAGCGTTGTATGACCACATAGGTCCCAGCGCTTGGCCTTTGGCCTAACTTCCATATCCTATCCTATCCTATCCTATCCTATCCATATAAAATTCTTTGACATGTGGAACTGGAAGGCTCTTGTTTCCCCGTTTTCCCATGGCTTTATAACAGGTCAGAGGTCAGGGAGTTAGGGTTTTTGTTTTGGCTCAAGACAGAATTTCTTGATCACCATTCTAAAAAGACGGTGGAACAAAAGATACTTAACGTTAGTTCATTAAAACTTTATATATCCCTAAAGTTGCCTGAGAAAATATGAGCATCATGAGGATACTGACCGAATGTTATAAGAGTTGTTATCATTATCTCAGTCTTTTCTTTAAAAAATTTATGAAGTATTAGAATTATAAATTCCGGAAGTTGTTTCACTTATTTGCGTACATCACTCAAAACTATCCATATTCCACTTGCATTGCATCATAATATTATGTATCTGAAGTTTGCCAGAGAGAACAGAATAGAATATAGACGTTAGGCCAAAGGCCAAGGGCTGGGACCTACGAGGTCATTCAGCGCAAAAATGGAAATTGACAGAAAGGGGGTTTTAAAGGTGTAACGGGAGGAAAACCTCGCAGTTGCACTATGAAACAATTGTTAGGAGAGGGTAGGAAGTAAGATGGAAGAAGGAGAATATGAACGGAGGTACAGTAAAAGGAATGAAAAAGGCTGCAGCTAGGGGCAGAAGCGACGCTGCAAAGACCTTTAAGTAATGCCTACAGTGGACCACGTGAGGTGCACTGACGGACTCCCCCCTCCCCCCCTCTACGGGACTGACGTTTACCAAGAATTATACAGTAACTCCTGCTAAACGAGAATATATCGCCCACTTCCCTACGAAAATGCAAGTAGTAAGTATGTCAGGGTTACGATCTTACCAAGATTTCCCAAGAGGTTTAAATGTCCCCTGAGATTCTGTCCGGTTATACTGTGATACAACAGTTTGTAAGAACACAAGTCGACGGATGAATGGCAGCGAGAACTCTCATGCTACATGTAGAAGTTAATGACATCTTTATTTACATACTCATTGAATTAAAAGGAAATCAGAATTACCGCAAAATTATATACACATACACACATATATGTATCCTTTATGCATGTGTGTTTGTGTATGTTTTTCTCTTAAAAGTTTTGCAGTTTCTTATTTTGACCAATATTCAACAGTCAGGCTATGAGATTTAAGTACCCAATGATGCTTTTCACCACGAATAAAATAGTTTTAAAAATAATGTAAATAATTTTGATTGTTACTTGCTTTAAGATTCATATTCAATAAAACTATAAAGTTATAATGGTGTAAAACTAGAAAACTAGTGTCAGTGGCTGTTGCTATTCTGTTCCTAGTTTGATGATGGTAATGGAAACTTGTCCGAAGAGTTGCTAAAAATTTATGGTGCTCTTATATATATGTGTGTGTGTCTATATATATATATATATATATATATATATATATATATATATATATATATATATATATATATATACATACAAATATATATATATATATATATATATATATATATATATATATATATATATATATATATATTTATATATATATATATATTTACATATATATGCATAAATATATGTGTGTGTATATGCAGATGCGCGCTGTCGTCCTATTAATTAACTTCTCGATTTACTCACACCTCTTCGGATACTTTTATCAATACAAGCCATAGATCCAGGCTAAGAGCAAACAAGATAACAGTACTTATCGTTACGGGATTAGAGCCCACATACAATACGCTAGGGAGAGGGTAACACAGACCATTCAGCCATGTGGAATTCGATCACGTGTACTATGTTAACCGTGAGTTTGAATCCCACTACGAGGGACAGGGTTTCTTTATATGTTTCCTCTCTTGATCTATGGCTTGTGGTCATAAGTGCATCTAAAAGGTATCAGGAAATCGAGAAGTTAGGACTCGCTGTGGCCAATGACAAGAGACTGCATCTGTTAAACAGCAGAAAAATGTATCATTTATGTCATGGCTAACAACGAAGAGCCTTATGTCACAGAAGGTCATATGGACCAATCTTTGGTTAGAAAACCATAACAACTAAAAGGTTAATTGCACGAGGAGCTGCTTATTGTGACCCCTTCAAAAATGTTTTTTCTTGATTTTCAGCTGTCCTAACTAACCTAATGACAGTTATGGTAATGAAGAACAATGCAACCTTTGCAGAAACAGGTCAGATGAGCAATGTTGTGTGTACTTTTATATCAGTTTGAAAATTTTAAATCCAACCCGTTCTGTTAAATCAACCAGGCTAACTGTACACTACCTCCCCATATGCACAGAAAGCAAGATACCATATTCCAACACTACACAAACAAATACCCGTAAAACTAAAGTAGAACAACTTCTAAGAGCAGCCAAAATTTTCAACAGTATGCCAAAGCAAAGGTAGTGTCATTTTCCATACCCTTTCATTATGTCTTGCATTCTGCACATACATATAGAACACCAAGTGGCCATATTATGTCTCCCGACACCAATGAATTTAACAACGTTCAGATGACATGAGATTACATCTGAAGCAATAGCAAGCATCATAGGTAGGCTAACATTAAATGATGTTGCCAAAGCAACAAAGCAACGTAAAATCTTTTCATGCCTTCAGACCTCTTCCACAGTTCCTCCAAAGTTCCTTGAATGTTATTATCATTACGAGCCAAGCTGCAACCATATTTGGAAGAGAGTATGTTATAGGACCAAAGACTTCCACAGGGAAAGCCAGCCGGTATGGAACAAGAAATTGAGAAGTAGAGGATAAAATATTGAAAAATAAATAACAAATACACTATGAAGTGAGGCTAGTCAACTTGCTCCACCAAAAAGCTTTTGGACCAAATCTGAACTTTCGAGGCTTTAAACGATTCAGCGGCATGACTCAGATCATCCGATAATTTGGTCACGTAGTAATACTGAGGTATTGAACCTCACATAAGACAATGTCAGACTGTTAAAAGCAACTGCATATCTGGTACTGCGTAGTAGATATTATGGTTTGGGAAGATCTGAATACAAATGATGACCAGAATTATGAGAAGTTTTTTATAGCATGCACAATGAGTTAATCGACTGACTGTGCCAGATATTTCTTCTGAGACCCGTGATAAGAAACTGAAGAGAACTCAAGTTTCCGTCCAACAGTTAAGGGTGTGAGTCAGCTGCTGAAGACCAAACAAGGGAATAATGTCAAATACAAGGTGGATCAAAAATTAGAAATCTTTTCTCAGGACAAACAGATGATCTAAAAATCTTGCGGGACTCTGTCAGTATACCATTTTCTCTGCAACTGAAAAATATATATACCAGATATGTCTCTCAAAGCTTATTTTTCCATAAAAAATAACACCTTAACTTGTAAATGAATTGCATGTAGTTAAAGAACAAGCAAGGATCTGGCTGAGGAGGGGGCCCATTGTCCTAGACCTACTAGGTCATACGTTAAGTGTTGTTAGAATTTAATTTCATTTCCATGATTTGCACCTACACGAGAATAGCATCATTTGCATGATCAGTAAGCTTGTTTTCGAGGCCAAAACATATATTGTGCATATTTTAGATGAAAAGTGACGGACCAAGAAAATCACCCCCAGGAACACCAGAGAATACATTCTTGTAGTCATCATATCGCTCATGGCAACTATCCATTGGAATCTGTTAGTTATAGATTCAGTAATAATACTAAGAAATGATCCACAAACTCCTATCTATCTAAGCTTGAAAAAAGGGGGGGGAGCCTCATGATTAAAAGGGCCAAATTCAACGCTAAACTAAAGACCAACCTCATGAATTTCATGAATTTCACAGCCCGAATCTAACGTTTCTGCACGACATACTGTATAAGGTAGAAGAAGAGTATCACAAGTACCCAGGCCCCCACATAAGCCCAACTGCAAACTGTGGAACAGCGTATGTATTCGATATTAAGCCAACAAACACTGGAAAACTTTAAACAATATGGGAATTATAGAAACTGGCCAATAATATGCATGGCTCCACCTATTACGATTACATTTACTTACTGGAGTAACACTTATGCGTCATAATGAAACGTCCTAGGTCTTACGGTAATGTTAAATAAAGGAACAATAGTGACAATGGCTATAGCGAGACAATGTATTACGCTTTTGCAAAATTAGATACATTTTCCTGTTTTTATGCAGTTAGTAATATTCTTTTTCATAGTTAACGCAAGGAGTTAATAAACCATGTGTTAATTAGTATAAGAATTTATATATATATATATATATATATATATATATATATATATGTATATGTATATATGTGTATAACTGATTCACAAGAATATGGAACATGATGAATATATAAATAAAGACAACATCCACGAAGAAAAGAGAAACAATGGGGTGCGGCGAGGCCTTTCGACTGTCGTCCTTTACTTAGCAGACTGCTGAGGAAAGGACAACAGTCGAAAGGCCTCGCCGCACTCCAATGTGTCTCTTTCCTTTGTGGATGTTGTCTTTATATATATATATATATATATATATATATATATATATATATATATATATATATATATATATATATATATATATATATATATAAAATCAAACAGGCTCATAGATAGATATGAGTACATATATACATACGCAAACACACATACTCACATACATACTGTATACTGTATATATATATATATATATATATATATATATATATATATATATATATATATATATATAAAATATATATACTGTATATATATTGTGTATGTATATATATATATATATATATATATATATATATATATATATATATATATACAGGAGGGGGTAGTTGCTAAAAACTAGGTCAAGATCCGAAGAGGGAGAGGGCCAGGCATGTAGATATCATGACTTTATCGAAGTTCCCGACATTTCTGGACCACAAGTCCCATTTCCAAGGCTAAAAAGACAAACAGATTTATAATCATTAAAATGACTCAGACAAGAGCGAAAATTTAAAATTACAGTTGTTATAAAATGATTAAAAACAAGCACTGAAATACAGAATAGAAGGCACACCTATATTTCAAGAAGAAAGACAGTCGAGTGACAACGAAGAACAAAACGTCAGCAACTTTAATAAAGTCATGATATCAACATGCCTGTCTCCTTCCCTCTCCGGATATATATATGTGTGTATATATATATATATATATATATATATATATATATATATATATATATATATATATATATATATATATATATATATATATATAAATTATATATAGAGATAGAGAGAGAGAGAGAGAGAGAGAGAGAGAGAGAGAGAGAGAGAGAGAGAGAGAGAGATT
Organism: Macrobrachium rosenbergii; assembly: GCF_040412425.1. NCBI lineage: Eukaryota > Metazoa > Arthropoda > Malacostraca > Decapoda > Palaemonidae > Macrobrachium > Macrobrachium rosenbergii. The sequence goes on from NC_089751.1 coordinate 10,468,343, forward strand.
GATTTTGAAAACAGTTAAGTACTAGGATGGAGAAATACATTTATGCGTGCGTTTGACTGCCGTCTGCAGTATAGCTTTACATGATATTACTTCCACATTCATTCTTGCACTTCTCTTGCACCGTGCGCGTTTTTTCAATTAAGTTACTAGCGTTTCCAATGTAATGAAACTTTCTATTGCCCTGGGTCACACAAGCACTGCATGCTGATTTTTCAGCGCTGTTGATACAGTTGTTACCGCTTTCCTTTTATTATATAAAGAAATCACTGTACATCCATGCCACTTACAATTCAGACTCTATATACAGGAGAGATCCACTTTAAGCAAACATCTATTGCTTTTGTAAAGCTGAAATGCTATCCCCTCTGCTCCCTAAATCCGTTGCCTTTCTCATCATTTATTAAATGGCGTTCGGGATTGGCTACGTGCTTTTTTTTACTCTTTGACAAGGACCAATGGGACTGGCATCTACCTCACTCAGGGTCACGCCTAAATGAAAAGAAAAGAGGAATGGAAATGCTCGTTTCCTAAATCGGGAAGAAATGATAGACTTGCGTCTCGAAAGATGACAGTTTAAATGAATCAAGGCAAACCAAGTCGGGAAAGAAATCCAAAGCTTCACGAAGGGAAAAGGAATTCACCTAGCCAAGCAATCGGCGGATTGGTGATCTCGGTTGGCTACGTCTCAAATGCGGAGACCTGGTGCGAGTTGCAAGTCCACCTCCACCTGAGAAAAGAAGAAAATCTTTTCATTTCATTGAAACAGATGATGATGTAGCACCTGCAGGAAGCATACGGCGAGTACATCCTATTGGGAAAAAGAGGACAAGCAAGAGAAAGGGTAATTTTCTACGAATTCCTTTTCAGTCTTCTTCTCCTAAAGGGAAACAATAGAAGAAGAACCCCGCATAGCATATGTTATCAACATCTCGAAAGCAGACAGAGAAAGACATCAGAGCTCGAAGAAATAAAATTGTGACACAAATTAAAAAGTACAAACTCAACTTCTGATTCGACCAACCTGTCTCTGTGGTTTCTGAGAGGAGATGCCGCTACCAATGGAAAATTACAGAAAAGAGAGGCCGCAGCTCATTTTCAGCAAACGGATGGAAAGAAATTGTATGAAGCGAGACATGGGCATGAAGGGAAATTGAGGGTGAGGTACTAAAATCGAATAAATAAGAGGCTTTTATTTAGATATGCTTTCAAAATCAAATATGACACCACAAGATAAAAGAAGGATGAAGAGTGTAAGACTGTAAGTTGCAAACTGGAAAACGTCATTGTCACAGATGAGAAAAATAGCAGGTGAAAGAACAGAACCCTGAGGTACGCCAGCATAAATGAAGAAATGAACAGATGATGTGCTATCTGCAAAAACTGGTGTAAAGAAGTTAGATCAAAACCTAGGAAAGAATTTTTAGATGAGAGTAAAGAAATGCAGGAACTTTGCTTAAAATCTAGACAGGTTCTAATGCTTTAGAGATATCAAAAATGATGGCAAGAGATTCTTTAAAACCTCGTAAAGATTACAGCAATCAGTTGGACAGGAAGGAAAAAATTACTAAGGCATTTAATATAGCGGATGCTGGGTAGATTTTTCGAGAGCTTTAACAATAGTAGAATTTCAGCAATAGAGGATAATTCGAGATGTGCAAAGTTCCCATTCCCTTTTAAAAAATTGCGTAAATCAGTGCATGTTTCTACTAAAGATAATATGCATATATAGCGATCAACAATTAGACAAAATGTAAGGAAAAGAAAGAACAATTATGGGAAAATAACGACAAAGCATAGCAGCCAGTAGCCTACGTCCTCAAACTGCATTCGAATTATACCGAAAAGCCATCAAAGCCAAAGACTCCCCAGTTCAAAGAACCTTAGTAGCAAAGACTACAAGGATGGCGTTAGGATTAACGAGGAGCACGGTAAAAGGAATATGCGAACTGGAATCGGTGAGAAATTAAGTAGCCAAAAATGAGAAGAGAGAGTGACCTATATATTCATCATGGGGAATTCAAAGCGGAGAACCAAAGTCGCTGAAACGGTTAAGAACTTCAGATGACAAGGGGCAAGAAATTTTTCAGATAATCTTAGGAGCTCCGACTTCCCGAGAATGCAGAAAAGCTATTCTTGATAGTTCTTAAATTATTGGCTAATCTCTTTAAGGGGTGAAAGTTCATCAAATGGCTTTGTTACAAAGATTATCTAATTTTATAGGCAAATATACTGTCAGGAAAATTATCCCGGGAACAAATCAAAATGCATCTTATTTGATGAGGAGGATTTCAGTCAATAATCTCTAACTGAGTCCTTTTACTGTCTACCAGCCAGTCGCTCTAGTAGCTATTCCAGCTGGCTTACTCCTTGTCTGGCAAAGACTGTTATACTAAATTAAGGCCATCGACTTTTTCTCAAGTCATCCTTGAAATCAATGAAGCACCTTCCTTTTCCATTTTGCTTTAAGGGGCTGCTGGTATGAGCAAGCGTCCGTGCTGGCATAAGGCCAACTTTATCTAACAGCCTAGGCCTTGAGCTTTTTACCCAATAAGTTAAGACTACAATGCCTGGCACGCTTTCACTCAAGCTACGCTGGCAACCCGTAGGGAAAGCTTCGAAGTATACCGCTTTTAAATACAATTTAGTATAGCTTGTTATCATGATCACCTGGAAAATGGCACACCTGGTATGCGAAAGAAACTTGTGAAACATTTTGTGCGTACTTCAAGGAGCTCAAATATGAAATGTAAAGGAAATTCTTTTTAAGTCTCACTGCAACTTGAGTTTCAATCTCTTCGCAGTTAAGAGGTACAGTCGAAGAGATCGGTTACGACCAGCAAATCTTATGGCTATTTATACGAAAACAGATTGTCAGGCAATGGCATCCAATGCAACGAATGTGCACATTGTAAACATAGATTTAAAGTCAGAAAGTTTATAGAAATATTGTCTCATTACTCTTCCTACGATGAGTCACCAATTTTTTAGCACCGTCAGATTTGAGAAATAATTATAATATAAATATATATATATATATATATATATATATATATATATATATATATATATATATAATATATATATATATATATATATATATATATATATATATATATATATATATATATATATATACATATGTACACTCAGGCAAGGAAAGTGAAGATACAGTTTTCTTTAGATTTCGTTCATCGAATTTTAATTTTTTTCTTACAGAAAACACATAATCTCTGTAAATTTACTCTAGAATATGAAAATAAAATGCAAATTATATCATATATGTTAAATCTGCAAAACAAAAACGTTCAGATACTTAAAAACACCATGCATGTCCGAAGTAATCAGAATTTCTCAGATGACTTCGTTCATAGAGATCTAAAAGATAGTGTGTGGATATCTCGGTGCAGTACTCTTTATCAGAACGGCAATATTTACTCGTTTTCCGTTAAGGACAGGCTTATTATTGCATCATCATACGAGGTAGTGATAATTTCTTTAATTTTCACACATTCATATTTTTATTTCACGGTGTTAAAAGTCAGCTGGAATTAATGACAGTAAATGTTGCGACAGCTACGGTAAGTTGACCAAATCTATTTAAATCTGCAAGAGCGTTCTCTATGATGTGTGGAGCACTTCAGCGGGAAAACACAAGTAACTGGATGTTTCTTGACGTTGCCCGTTCTCTCTGCGTTGCCATAGTTTCTCTCTCTCTCTCTCTCTCTCTCTCTCTCTCTCTCTCTCTCTCTCTCTCTCTCTCTCTCTCTCCATCGCTAAAACATACTATACAAATATAGTATCGCTCAATCTCTAAAAAAAAAAAAATAATGAAATGAGTAGCTCTACATATAGGCCTAGGCTTACAAACAGCAACTCTCTCTCTCTCTCTCTCTCTCTCTCTCTCTCTCTCTCTCTCTCTCTCTCTCTCATCGTAACATTGCATTCGTTCCTTTATTGTTCCCCACGTTGCTCAAATTTAACTCTTGATTTCACTATGGAAGATCGCGTTTCCGATTATGCAAGCATTCCGTTCATTGTGGTGTCATAAATTCATTTGTATAAGGTTAATTGGTAGGTTACGTCGAAAAATGTTTATTTTGCTCAGAACTGTCGCTGCAAATTACAACTTGAACGAATACTGTAAAGCCTACTACTGCATTTAAGTATCAATGATGTCAGAATCGTAGAATATGATTGAAAGTTATAGGAGGTCAAGCAAAACCAACACACTAAGACTGAAGCTCCTCCCTTTCTAAAGTTGCCAGATGTCGCATTATTGAGCAATATACTGTATGTCCGAAGATTTAAAAAAACTGTATCTTCACTTTTCTTGCCGAGTGTACATATGTAAATATATATATAAATATATATATATATATATATATATATATATATATATATATATATATATATATATATGTGTATGTATGCATATATATACTCGTATCTATATATGTGTGTGTGTGTAAGTTTGTGAGTGCTCATGCACGCTCGCGCGTGCGTATACGTGAGTACTTGCATGTGTTTGCATACCGTATGTGGGCATTTATATATACAGTACAAAATACTTCCTTTCGTCATGTCACACAAACGCTGAACCCTTCTGCATTCCTGAGCAACGACCCAGTACACTTTCGACCTTGTCGGTGAGGAAACACTTCCTTCCTCCCCCTTTTGCCAATTAAGTCCGTTTCTCGTGACATGCAATCATGTGCGCTCCGGCTTAAAAGCTTCCTGTTCTAGGCAGAGTAGGTGGAAATTTCATTAAAATCAACATCAACCTAACAGCAATTGTGACAGCAGTGTTATGTACAATAATGATTTCCCTTCGCAAGAATAAAATCGGCTTTCGGAAAGAGAAATTTGCTCATCACTGCGAAGAAATTCTCGCCCACTACCGTACCTGTCTCTGTATCTATCTATCTTTCGTATTAGACCTAAGAAAGAAGTATTTTTTGGTCAGTATGTAATATGATTCCATTTCAACATCAACAACTTGCCCGGCTGTATGATGGAGAGTAACATCGACTACCTCATTGGCAGAAACAGACAAACGCAGATATAACATAATCCATCGAGCTTAAACGTGCGTTACAGTGCACTCACGAGAGGATAAAACTCGAACGTGACATACGTTCGTTCTCGAACGTGAAAGGATCATGTTCGTGTGCACGAGTGTGTGTGTTTGAGCTTGTTATGTATTTGTCCGCCATAAAACTCTGTATCTTCTCAGCGCTTTCAACAGCGCGGCCCTTGGGCGATACGGCTGGAATGTTGCAAACAATAAAATGAGGTGGATTATGATGTTTCCATTTTACTTTGCTTTTATTTTCGTTGCCGTGTGCAATTCACCAAGGTCAGTCATGCAAGAGATCATCCCTCAGTCGTGACCAAATAAACCGAATCGATAGATGGGCGTCCGTCCATCTGCGTTAGACTGACAAATAACATGGAGCCAATACTACCAACTGGAAACAAAGTCGTTTTCATTTTTCATTGCTAGGAATGTGGGCAGGGTTGGGGGCCAGGCCTTTCCAGCCATCAAGAAATGAAACGGAAAAGCAATATGGAATGGAGCCAAGATGACAAATGCACCTCTAAAACTGACGAAGGCTTGAGATGCCAGCAACCTTATATAAGGTACTCGTACACACACACACACATATATATATATATATATATATATATATATATATATATATATATATAATCATGAGGGTAGAAAAAGCATCACACCTTCAAAGCTATGGTAGTTGTGTTAGTGTAATATTCAAGTAAGCCAGGAACCGCTCGGAATGAAAGAAAACTTTATGCAAAAAGACCGGGTACGTCTAACTGCCAGGTCCATCTTTAGCATCGGTGGTAATCGGGGGTGGGGGGAAGAGGCGTCAGGATAAGAAGTTCCCCTGCGAAGTATCAGGTGTGCGAGGATAGATCTTGGAGGATACTTCCGGAAGATGGAAAACGAGTTTAAAGTTCCATCTTAAAAGTTGAGTTCCTAATTCAGTTTCCCCTCGTTTTCGGGGATGTGGTCCTGAGGTTATAATTCTAACCATTCTTCTTCATATTATTTACTTGCTTCTTTTAAGACCACGAAAGCATAAGCTTCGTTCATACAGCATTCATTTGGCAGACGACGCATAAACTATCCTTCTTCAAAAAGTACTTTAAGAGACAAGAATAGTTTAAAACGTAGCTGTCGTCTGCATAACATCTAAAACAGCAATGAAATTAAACTAATAAAACCAATCACCATTTTTCAGGCTTTAATTAACCACAAAGAAGCGTTTTTATAAATCCCTCTGGAAAAAGGCAGACTAATAAACAATTGCAATCAACGGGACGACTCTCGAATATGAACTGCCATTTATTAATTATCTATTTCATGAATAAGAATCAGAAAAAATTCCCCTTTTGTATTAATTGAAATGAAAATGTTTTTAGTTACGCTTTGGGTGACGGCCTCAGAGATAAGCCTTGATTCTTGTCGTGTGCTGATGCACCAACCGTTCGAGATTTCGGTAGGACGCCTGTTCTACAATCCGTAAATATCTTTTGTTAAAGACGTGTTGCCCTCTACATTAACATGTTTATATAATATGAACGCTTGTCTAGACATATGGACAATACCACCCGGCAACCATGTAAAATATGGTTCAGGCACTTCAAAAAGCTTTACTGATTGTAATGTTTGGTATAAAGTAGCTACAAGAGCTACGTCCCTGCTAAAACATTTTTCGTTACTGTATAAAAAAAAACTGTAGACGTCGAAGAAAATTAAGTTTCATTCTCTTATCATAATGATTGGTTTTACGGAATAATGAAATACCCATATGCAAAGGGGAAAACCTTCCTCTCTCAAAAGACTACAGACGACAGAACTAAGAAACCAAGAGTTTAAGCAAAAAGAAAAACGCTTGATCAAAACAATTCAGCAAAGTCCTAGGACTCGTGGACTCCATATGACTCGTCAGAAAAGCAGAAATCTAGACTCACAGCTATCGAATACATAGCAGACTAAGCTTCAAGATCATCAGAACTGTTAAACACAGAGTCACTTCATCCAGAATGCTGAGATTTCTAGGACAGAAATGCCTGTAGCCGAAACTTTCTAAATACAACACTGGGTCACGTAATTAAGATTCACAATTAACAATCAGGGTGAAGGTATTAACAAATAAGTTGGAAATGAATACGTTATGACGCGGAGATGAAATCTGTTTTAATGAAAAGACTCACTATTAATTTCTAAAGTATAAGTCAAAGAAATTCCCATTTTCCCCAATTAATGCGGAATGCGAAAATAAAAAGAACAGGGAAGACTTTTGGAGGTAGGAGTCCTGGGCACATGCTGATCGTGCGTTTCGAAAACTAATTAAGTCATTGCAAAGTGCAAACAAGAAGGAAACCTTAGGAAAATTTTGGCGTTAAGAATTATCTTGAAAAAGATGACAAAGTTAGAGCCAGAAAGGTGACTGGCTATTTAAAACACTTTTCTAGCGAAGGATTACGATTTCTGTGACACGGGTAAACTGCATGTGCATTTACACCCGTAAAAGGGATATATAACTGCCATTCTGTTAGGGAAAGGGCTTTTGGGCAAGAAACTAGATTATATTCTCAGACATATGCAAATAGCGATACAAGCAACAAATTTGCATGGGAATTCTCCAATAGATAGGAAACATAGTTAAACATGCCTTTGTACGTTGGAAAATATGAATGCATAATTTAGGTAGTCCAAAAAAAAGCGACGATTGCATCAAGAAGAGAAGCAATGGATGTTATTATGTATGGTAAGCATTTTAGTTCTAGGCAGTCTCAGCATATGTAAGTACGTATGTATGTATATATATATATATATATATATATATATATATATATATATATATATATATATATATATATATATATATATATATATATATATGTAATGGAGTTGGACCGGAGGGACCATAACCATGAAGCTGGGTGGTACGTAGCATAATATAAGTGTATATATATGGCAGGGCTCACATCAGCCTAGATTCAGCAGGTAGAAGATTGAGTAGATAAACACATCAGTGACAACTATACATATCCCTTTTCCTCTAGCGAAACTCACTATTTCAGGAATAGGATTCACCAGAGAAATGTGTATATATGTCTGTTATGTAAGAACTTTGAAGAAAAAATGAATGTGAGAGTTGTAGCAGAAAGGGAGGGTAAAAATGAATAGGGAGATGTAGTCAAGGTATTGATATCTTGTGACGGGTTAAAGATGAAAGTATGAAATTTGAACAGGGGAGGCACTGGCATAAGATAAGTGATAAGGCGACGGTAAAGGAAGGGACTTACAGGCTTAGGCAGAAATACTTGGCACGGAGTAAGGAGCTCTGCTTTACATCAGCAACTTGGTATTTAACTATCTAATCAAGACCCCTCTTATAAAATATAGTGATGGAGGAGAACTGGATAAATCGAACTGCAAAGGAGAAATCTTAGAGCACTGAAGAGAAGTATACAAAAATGGCGAAGCACTAAGGGAGATTTAGAGTGAACTTTGATAATGGGGAAGAGACAAAAACCATCCAGGAATTAAATGAAGACTGAACTTGTTCATGAAACGTGCCTAGACACACACAAGTAAAAGATAAAACAGTTACCTTTTAATATAACGTAAATGTGGAGTAGGGAATGAAAAAGGTCGTTTCTGAAATCGCGTTGTTTAAGAGAATAATATATAACGTCCATTAAACATTTCAAAAGGTGGATGTAAATTGTCCTGAAAAATATCAAAGGGTAGGAGTGGAAAAAAAGCAAAATTCAAAAGGCGCCCCTGACAGTCACACAGGCCACAAGTCACAGGTGTGTTGGACGGACGCCAGTTGTTTAAAATCGCCGTTGTGAGCCACCGCGGGAGGGGGAGCGATCCCTAAATCCCTTTTTGAAACAGCAAAAATTCACTTCCCCTTTTTGGATTCTGACTCTTACGGGGTCGTTTATTTCTGTCTCATCTAAATTTCATGTGTTTGCTTTTTTCCCTCTTCCCTCTTGTTGTTCGGGTAACTAAATATTGGCAAGAGGCATTACAAAATCAATTTCTCTCTCGCTCTCTCATTTAGCGATTACCTAGCCCCGTTCAAATTGTAAGTGGGAGACTAACTTATCACATGTTCACAGTCGTTGATATACAGTAGACCACTTTTCATACGCTCGCCCCAGCGCGCACACACACACACACACACACACACACATGGCAAAAAAAGAGAGGTAATGCTGCTCACTTACATTGTTCACGTGCTGTAACGTATAGCTTGTTATTGACACTAAAGGAAACCTAAATGACAGTTCACACGCAGTCGGTTCTTTTATCGTTAAGTATTAGTGAATGTGCTTTAGCTGAAAATGGTGTGACAAAATACCGTAATTTTAACCATAAAATACCGTTAGCAGTCCAAAAACAAGGACTGCGTTGTTCTCAAAAGATGAATAGCAATGTTTCAAAGCAGTTTGAACTAGGCTTGTTCAGCTAAAAGCAACAATAACGATGGTAATAATGGCATGCAGTCTTGAATGGCTGCATTCATTTCCGAATGACCAGCGAAAAGCGCCAGCAGCAAAATTAGCATAAGGGTGTTCATGTGTTGTTGCAGGTCACATCACAAGCAACGGAAAATCGATGAGATCGAGTAAGGTCACGCCATGGAGTACAGGCTATTCAAATGGTCTTTCTTCGCCATCTTGCCTTTCATGTGTTGCATTATGCATTTTTCCAACGCGTGGCTGCTGAATATTGTTGCTCAGCTGCACAACAATAATGTAATGATTTTCCTGTGGAGGCCAGCTTACCTTTTTTTAATCAAACACCCCCGAGGGAATTTACTTTTTTTGTACTGGGCCAAATGTAACATTTGCAACACTTGGCAACTCCTGTGCGTGTTCGTGTGAGTCGAGGAATTCTCTTGTAAGGGATTCGGCAAAAACAAATAAATACATCATAAGTTTTATCAACTCCGTAACTACTATCCCTTATACTGCGTAGGGAAACTAGCAACGTCTGTCCAAATTCATCTTGAAAATTTAAAGAGGTTATTTACGAGCAAAAATGTCATCTACGTAATTATCGTCACGAAGCACCATCACTCTTGTCCCAGAGCAGTTAAAACAACTGGTTCCCTGTCATTCCCATTTGAACCAATTACGGCGATGTCACTCCTGGCGTCTTGGAACTATTATTTGTATTTTCTTGTAGTTACTGGGGCACACTTCAGCTCTTTTGTCGTGTGTGAATTCCCTGCGCTTTTAGAAATTACCGTGATTGTGAAAGCTAATTATGATGCCCAGTTTGCAATGTCCCTTTGTTTTTGTCTCAAAAACTTCTTTATGAACAGAACAGAATATAGAATTTAAGCCTAAGGCCAATCGCAGGGACCTATGAGGTTATTTAGCGCTGAAACTAAAATTGACAGTAAAACGTTTGATAGGTGTAACAGAAGGAAAACCTCGCAGTTTCACTATGAATTAATTGTTGAGAGAGGGTGGAAAGTTAGATGGAAGGATGAGAATATGAACGGAGGTACAGTGAAAGGAATGAAAGGGGTTGCAGGTAAGGGCAGAAAGGACGCTGCAAAGAGCCTTAAGTAATGCCTACAGTGCATGAGGTGCATTGACTGCACTACACCCACCCCCCCTTCTTTAGGGTTTTTTGTTAACTGATTAGCATTTTAATTATATTAAGTCTAACTGAAGACCTTCCATGGAGCTGTTAATCAGCTCAGTGGTCTGGTTAAACTAAGGTATACTTTTTGCATTCGGGTCGTTTCGGCCGTAAGTCATTTAGGCCGTAAGCACGTTTACGTGCAAAATGGGCGCCGTGTTTAGTACCAGCCCCTTGGGGATGTACGTAAAACATGAAATAATAATGGTAAATACCATAAACATAACGGTAAATACCATAAACATAACGTCTTACATTGTTTTGGATGTTACGGCCTAAGTGACTTACGGCCGAAACGACCAGGACCGTACTTTTTTATAGGTACGGCTGCACATCAAAATGATTATGGCTGCCTAGAGCAAAAACGAATGGGATAAACTTCCCTTCTTAAGGTTTAATGGCTCAGGAAATACAGAGGCGTGCCTCAGGAAGTGGAGGCAGGCAGCAGGAAGTGAAGATCTCTGAGCAATACCTGAAGCCAGATCTGTAGACCACGCAAGCGGATGTTACTTTTACTTTTGCTCTTCTCATTTCTTGGCGCGTTCTTGTCTTGCCAAATTATGATCTCCGAGTGATTCTGATTCTCTAAAGGCTTTGTAACCGTCTTCACGAGTTAGTTGTCCGTATTACTCTTTTCTGATCTTATTGTTATAATGATAGATTTCATTTTCATATTGTTTCTCGTGTTAACTAACAATGTTTGTAAATATTATTTAAATACCATGTATACTACAAGAGTAGGATCCCATCTGAGTTTTAGTTTCAGCCTCAGATAAATACATTATATAATATAAAAAGTTATAGTAATTTCTTTCTTCGCATTAAACTGACAACATTTTTCCTTCTTCTCGGAGCACACAACAATATTACAATTCTACCCGCGTAAAGCAAAGACTTCGGCTAAACCACGTTTTGATCATATAAGCAAGCATCAAAGCTTGTAAATATGTTACTTATTAGGCTGAAGGTATTTCCAAAAACGGTTCATTATGCTAATGTCAGTGAGGTTACACGTTTATGGTAGGAATTTCTGTTTGTCGCTTTCACATTCCAATAATAATGATAAGAATAATGAATATATAACAAGAGCCTCTTACTGAGAGTAAACCTTGTTACATTGTTAGAAATGCACCGAAATTTCTTAAGCTTTCGGAATTTCAGTGTATTTTCAACAATATGTCAAGACGGACACAATAAAAGGCTCTTATTTTATCTTCATTTTTTAAGAACGTGACTGTTCTTGATAGTCCTTAGTAATAATAATAATAATAATAATAATAATAATAATAATAATAATAATAATAATAATAATAATAATAATAATAAAGTCCGAGTGGATCTAGTTTAATCTCGCCCGGGTGACAGTAAAGGATACATGACACAGCCACCCACCCCCTGCAAACCGGTTTGTCCGCCCCTGGTGGGGGCGGAGTAGGTGGGAAATCAGGAGGGTAGGGGAGACAGCAGTCTAGTTCCAGCGCGCGTAGCGCGCCCACAAGCTCGTACTAATAATAATAAATAATAATAAGTATTATACCAATATTATCAATTGAAAGAAAGAAATCTTCAGACCCATGAGCACTAGAACTAACCCAGGGTTCCTGTTCCGCAATTTTAAAGCAGCACATTTGTTTGTTTCTCTATTTCTTTTTTTTTTTTTTTGGATAATGTGCAGATTTTTTTTATTTTCGTCTTTAGTACAGAATACAGCAATGACAGATGAGGTAATTCCTACCTTTCTTTCTGTGTCATGGCCCTATCATGTTTCTAATTCAATGGTTTGTTTTTGAAATGGCCAAAGTTGATTTAGGTCAAACTGCCGAGAGGAATAAAGATAAGAATATGAGCAATAAAATATAATTCCATACAGTTTGGAGTTGAAAAAACCACAAGGACTGCTGTGTGCACCTTTACAAACAACTAAGTTTCGCTTGGTCTCCCTTTGTCATCAAATACGTTTATTACTCAATGCGCTCATTACTAGCAAAGTTACTTACACTGGTAAATGAACTTGGTACCACTTTGGCATATTAGATCTCTGCTTTTGCAGACGGTCTGATGTAACGCTGACTATGAAATTACCATAGAATTTCAAGAGGAGAATGCCTAATGGAGTGATGAAATTTTACCACTTATAAGAAATGTTTATGATATCAAACGACTCTTGTCTGTGACGCGGTAATGATGTAAAAGTATTGTATATGTGTAGCTATGTACGATAACATTGACATTAACGCATTACCTTCACAGCATTTTGAAGTTAGTCAACCTTTTCGATACTCTCACAATATCTAGGATGCAATATTCCTGGAAGAATGTTTGAAAAACTCTTACATTCCTGGAAGCCGTGAATGATTTAGAGAGGTTTATTTTTTTCATTGCTCCATTCTATGTGACTCGGAAGAGGTATAGAGAGACAAGGAAAGGCTCCAAAATAAGAATGAGATCAATAACTAAAATTCAGAGATGTCGTTAGGGAAGACGATCTTCGTATCACATAAACTACGCACATTATTTTGAATCACATGACAAAGTGACATCTTGAGCGGTGTTTTAAGAAACATTATTTTCCAGTCTAAGTACCTATTTGATAACTGTACGTCAATCTATATATATATATATCGATAATTGTAAGGAATAACAACACTAACAGCAATTCATAATAACGGCACTAAAATGGCTACCTCGAAAAGGGTCGGTCTCTGTCCCGCTATTTCAGCAGACTGCTTCTTCCTCCACCGAAGTCTACTGCCGCTCCTTTGTGTCTTTTTTTATGTCTTCATTTAACCTACGTCTTACACTCCCGCCTTCATAAATAATCAATATTTACTATAACCACGAACTGCGTCGGTTTCCGCCGACTCACAGTTGTAATAAGCGCGTGCCGTGCGCCGGCTCCCCCGCCTTCCTTATGACAGGCAATTTTATGAATGTTAACAACCTCGACTATTCCGAGTAAACGTCACAATCAGCTGGGCTTGGAAATGAAATAGCAGCGAAGAAGAAGAAGAAGAAGAAGAAGAAGAAGAAGAAGAAGAAGAAGATCCATTCCTTCCGTGTTGGAAAAGGAGGAGGCACGTGAACATTACCTGCGAATGACATTTGAGAAACAAGACTTGAACTTGACAAACCCCACCGAGAAACGCATTCCAAACTGCTCTAGCACTCCTTTTTTCTCTCCGCGTTCATTCTCCAGATGTTCGTCTAAATCATTCGGTATCACCATTCAATATCGCTCTTGTAATTCTTCATTACCAGGCGCTAGATGTTCTTGCCTTCATCAGAAATCAATGACCCAATGATATTTCAGTGGAAGCACCGCTGTTGTGCTGTTATGAAACTACCGGCAAAACGAACGTAAAGTCTATCGATTATCGTGAATTTGAATTAACTACTCCTCGTCTGATATCGAAGAACCGTTTTACCAAATGCCAGTGTAATTTGTTTGACATTTATGGACTTACTTGTTTATGAGAGCCACTTGAATGGCATCTCCAAAGGCCATCGTTGTTACTAAGAGGCACAAGCGTATGTTTTTAATAATTTACATTCTCTTACTGCAGTTCTTAAAGTACTGAAACTTAGAAGATTTCCTTGCTTTCATCATCATTTTCATCATTAACGCATTTATATTTATACCTATTATTATTATTATTATACAGCATGTGCATACAAGAAATTAGTGACTGGCATTACTAATCAACACACCAGTTCTCACCCCTTGATTTTACTAAGAATTTTGTTACGCACATTCGTCAGCCACCCTGTGACTGCAGGCGCTAACAACCTCACGATAAGGCGCGATGGTTCCGTCCGGAGAAACAGCGACTATTTATCTCTCACCATAGACAAGGATCGGTAGTTGAAATCGTGACGGGGAAGCTGCACGCATCTGCCCTAAGGACCAGTGAAGGAGTATCGGCCCATTCCAGACATACCGCTGCTCAGAGAACTTCCCAAGATGATGTCAAAGCAAAAGGACGCCGACAGCGTGTTCCTCGGATAAGTAAAAGTTCTGAGATGTCGGTGAAGCTCTGCTCAATCTTATTTGGGTATGACGGGATCACTCCATTCTTTTATTGCTTCCCTTATCTGGCTCGGAGGAACGTGTTGCTCTCTCGGCTTTTGTCGAGGAAGGAGATGATAGGAAGAGGGCCTGTCATTGCTGTTATCATGGACATCATATGAAAAAGATAAGAATCAAGAATCATTTGAGAGAGAGAGAGAGAGAGAGAGAGAGAGAGAGAGAGAGAGAGAGAGAGAGAGAGAGATGAACCCAACTTACCTTTTGAGGGTAATTTAGTATGAACAGTACCCTCCTCCTTTTCCCATTCTTTTGCATTCTCATTTTTGTAGTAACTTGAGGCCATCAAAATGGTAAAATTTATTGTATTAAAATTTGTAACTGACCTATATTCAAATTTCAGTTTCAAAAGGAGTGAGAGATTTATTGTGAAATTCTAGTTTAGACGTAATACAACATTTTTTCGAAGCTATGCAGGAAATAATCTTGTATAGAACTCATGTTTGTGTCCTAATTTCAATTGCATCAGATACGTAGCATATAGCGGAGAATTAATCACAGGTTATAAGACTTTTACTCAAAATGGAAAAAAGTTGTATGTGCTTCACTTCACGAACCGTGTTTACTCGCATACAAGATTTTTTTCTGCTTCATTTCCATCATTTCCAAATTAGACGTAAATTGAAGTTGCGTACTGCAAGAAAACATCGAGCAATGTACACTCGAGGCGCACCCTTATTGAATGTTGAATAAGCATTCAATTTTGTTCATTATTCTACCAAAAATGTACAAAGAAGAACCATGAAAAATAGGCACAAGCAGAATAAATATGAACTACGAAACGTAATGAATAAGACGAAAATCTCCGGAACATAAAGAGGAAAGTTCTCCCAGCCGATTAATTAGTGGATCTCAGTTATGCATAAACATTCTGGCGGAAAGAAAAACAGCTTAACTTTTCATAAGAAGTTGCCTTCATTATTTATGCAAAACAGTATGTAATTAAGAAACGCAGAAAGGTTTGCCTGCGATCAGGATAAAAATAAGTAAGTAGTTAGAAAATCAATTTCCACTAGTTTTAGCCT
The DNA here is from genome assembly GCF_040412425.1 of Macrobrachium rosenbergii. Classification (NCBI taxonomy): domain Eukaryota; kingdom Metazoa; phylum Arthropoda; class Malacostraca; order Decapoda; family Palaemonidae; genus Macrobrachium; species Macrobrachium rosenbergii. Next base: position 10,484,151 of record NC_089751.1, read on the forward strand.
TTCACCCTGCCTTGCATACTAACAGTCTACCGTAAATATTTCTTACTGAAGCTGCGTATACCGTAGTATAAAAAGTAAAAGTAGTTCATGTTGGAGTTAATCATTACTCTTTTTTAACAGAGTAATTTTTGCAGGAACTGAATTAGAATTCGTTTTCAAAACTGAATAATGAATTCTCAGAGCTCGATTTTAAGCACACGTCATGTACTTGTATGTGTTTAGAACAAGCTGCATAAATTATATATTTATTTATCTATCCATCTATCTCTCTATCTGTATATGCATAACACACACTGAACACTCATATATACATATAAATGTATTATAAATATAAATATATATATACAGTATATACACATACTGTATACACACGTGTATATGTATATATTCATATACAATACTAGCTGACCAACCCAGTGCTGTCCGGGAAAACTCTGAATAACAACCGATAAACTCTCTCTCTCTCTCTCTCTCTCTCTCTCTC
>NC_089751.1:10487134-10542134 GCF_040412425.1 Macrobrachium rosenbergii
CTTTAGATTCGTGTGTGGTTAAAAGGACAAGGACTTCAGTATAAATTCAACCGACAGAGAGAGAGAGAGAGAGAGAGAGAGAGAGAGAGAGAGAGAAGGGCGGGGGTAGGAGGGGAAGGAGGGAGAAGAAGTACTTAAATGCAGAGTGATTAATCAGTAAAATTGCTGTCAGTAGTATATGAATACATACAGTAGATTAGAGTGTAAAATAACATACATAAATAGGCATATCAACAGAAAAATGGTGAGTCAATATTCAGCCTCAAAGCAAACTTTTCCCATTAACGGATAAGAATCGACGTAAAACGTCCATCATCGCTATCGAGGAATGACGGAGCACCGACACTGTTCAATAAACCTTGTCACCGGAGAACATGATCGTATACATGAAACCGAATAACGGTTCGGGGAAAGGGGCGAGGCGGAGGGCGGAGGGGGAGGGTGTTCGAGGGGTAACTTGGGTGCAAGGGAGGTGCAGGGAGAGAAGGAGTCGTCAATTGTAGCCATAGAGCTTAGAGCGCAGTGCATTTCGTGCTTCAGTGACTGTCCCGGCATGACTGGTCCCTCACTGAGAGACCTCATCACAGGCAAATCGCCAGCAGTTGGGAGAAGGCGAAACTACTGTGGAACTGGGCATAAGGAAACAGGAAGGGAACCGAATATACTTTTTGCTTTTTTTTCGATGGTTTTTGTGTTCTTATTTTTTCCGCCGCAAAATGTATCATTTATGAAGGTTTTCTTGGTTTATTTTTCTGCGTTTATTTTCTTGAAGGAAAATTTCATTGACAATTTCAAAACAAAATAATTATTTGCAATATCTAAGAAAACATGAATTTCCCATATGCAATGCTATTAAGGGCTCTCTGTTACCAAGTGTAAAACTTATTTATTTCAAAATGCATGAAACCTATTCATAAAAATAATATTGGTAATACCTAACATTACAAAGAGGTTCACTCGACTTCATTACAATGTAATTTTCATAACAGTTATTTTCTCTTCAACAATCTACCTTTAATGGCGCTGAGCCACGCTAGATTGGGCACTTCTCCAGCAAGCAATACATCAAAGCCAACACTAAATGATATGATAGCGATTTCTTAAATGGGGTGTAAACAGCCAAGAGAGCCAGGCTCCTCAAACGAATGTTATGATTTATATACATATATATATATAAATAATAATATATGCATAATATATATATATATATATATATATATATATATATATATATATATATATATATATATGTGTGTGTGTGTGTGTGTGTACATATATGCATATACTGTACATATATATATATATATATATATATATATATATATATATATATATATATATATATGTATATATATAATTTATGTGTGTGCGTGTGTGTATGCAAGCCATTTCTTAAATCCTAGAATAAATGTGATGAGAACGTCAAAATGCTTCTTTGATTTGCACAATAAGAGCATCTGAGTAAACTGGATTGTAAAAATGCAATAATTACATGGCATGTAGCACTGTTTAATTCATAACATAAAATAGCCTACATGCCGATCCTTAGCGGATATTACAAAATGTCGAGGTCGGATTTTCTGCAATACATGAACACACCTACGCAATTATGAGACTATCTGAGTTAGGTTCTCTTCTGTTTTAAACGTTTTATTTTACATGGATGTCGCAGTACTGCTAATTCGGACGCAGGCCTCCAATACCACCGCATCGCTTGTCAAACAAGCCTCCCTGGGTGCTGACACGCAACGGAACATTTTCCATGATAGCAGTGCTTGCATTACTAAGCAAAAATAAATATTAGATCACAGTTGGCCGGCACGCTTCTGGCAAACGTGAAGCACTGTTCCCAGAACCCATTTCACGTCAGTCGAGAGTCATTGTTGCCAGACGGAGGAGAAAAACTACATCCGATTTTGCATCCAATTCCCCTCTGAGAATTGCCTTGATTGAGACGTCACATTCGAAAAATCTACTCCATGAAAAAGGCAGGAAAGCTTTTGTTTAGTTTACAGGATAACTTGTAAATAATTGAAAGTTAATTAAACAAGTTATTACCACCACCATCAAAGGTGGAGGAGGTTATGGCTTTTAACTCGGTTTGCTTGGTTGCCTGTCAGTTTGCGTGTTTGTCTGTTGGTTAGCAGGATTGCGCAAAAATACATGCCTCGTGTTTTACGATTTTAGCAAATATCGGTCTCATAATAGGAAAAACAGATTTTGTGAGAGATTAGGATCTGGATAGCGGTTCTTCAGGATAAGAGAGACAGAGATTGTTCAACCGTAGCGTAGGTTTTGCGTTCTCCGATCGCGCTTGCTTTTATGTTGACGAAAGCCAGTGATTAGACTCATGCCATGAAGATGTTGTAGCTTTCAAATGTAAAATTCTTACAAGACACTAACATTGTTGGGTGTGTCTGAACTTCAGAGGGTGAAGCAATGGATATATACATTAAAACTAACAACATACACTGATAGATAGATAGATAGATCATATTTAAACATGCGTAGATATCCCTCGACAAAGTTCAAAGATATGTTTTCCGGATACGACATGATGTTAGCCTAAACTCTCCTGTAACTCAAACATCCTCCAAATACACATCTTCTGATTCAAAGTTCGTGAGATTAATGAATCCACTTCATGTCGAACCAGTTGCGTCTCTAATTGCAAACATTTCAGGACATCAAGACAAATGCGTTGACTAATTAGTTAAGAGTTATTACAATGGCAGACATAAGATTTTACTTAATTTCATATCCCACTAAAAAGGCTTCTCTGAAGAGCCTCACTTGTGTTGTTAATTATACTTTTAAGTTTAGACAGAATTCAATATCAACATTATTTGTGCAGTATTCAATGAGATAAATCTCTAATAATGATGACATGTTGAAAATTTAACATAATCATATGATAAACTAGTACCTACTAAAAGTGGAAGAATGGGAAACAGTCACACGTCACTACTGACATAAATAAGGTGGGTTTGAACCGTGATCTTTCGCCCTAGCTGAGGATAATGTACTCTTGTTGTGCCCTGCATTGGGGGAATAGGCTTAGCTCCCAAGCGTTCAAGGACATTTTGATCTTATGGGTTACCCGACAACAATGTGGACTTGAAGCATGACGCAGGTTCACCTTCTCTAGTCTGATAACTGTCTGTACAATTCACTCACACTTATCACATTCACCATTAATCCTTATCGTATTATTATGTGTAAGTTGTACTGCAAAGGTTACAGGGAAAGCAAAGATCTGATTGTGGGTCAAGAAAAACAAGTTTCGGACTAAATCAAGAAACTGCCAACAAAAATCACATACAGTATGAAAATATAAAGAAAACTTTACAGTATATATGGTAGTGAGAAAAATGATACCCAATACCCACTGCTATAAAGTAGACTCCGGTTATAGATGAAAAGGAAAATACAAGACCATTTATAGATACCTACGTGGATACAAGCGTTCAAATTCAAAGTATATATCTGAAGGCAAGATTAGAGGGTAACCAATTTCTTACAAGAATTTTAAAATAGTTGATATGAAACAACATAAAAACAGATGCACAGCTAAAAAAATTAAATATATAGCACTTATTGAAGGTATTTCTTAGCAAAACGCCAGAAAGTAACACATGTTTCAAAAGTGTAAAAGTAATATAATTTAATATTACAGACAGGGAAGGATTTAAGGCAGTATTTATTAATTAAGGGCAATTTTTGTTTATAAAATTCTACGGTGAATTCTACACGTACTTCATCTGCAACGACGCAGATTTCACGTATGCAAATTTTATCAAACGTAAGACTGATGATTATGCAACTCAACGTCCTCACCTAACCTAGGGTCGAAAAAAACTGCATACATAAGAAAGACCTTTTTCATGAAGGATGCTACCTTACAGGAATCAGAAACGGTTCCCTGCCTGGATCCAGGTAATTCTCGTTATCGGGTGTACTTAACCGGTGTACTCCAGTTGTTTTTCCTAAAAGAGTTCATATTATCAATGTATAGCCTAATGATCTATTTTTTATAGAAACAAATAGAAAATAATGGATTGCATAAACATGTACTACACATGAATAAAAAACATAACTGACACCTTATCTCGCTGATCCTTGTAAACAACCGAATAGAAAGAAGGAATTTGCTTTAATGGAATGTTACAGGGAAAAGTAACCAAAAGTGACCAGAACTCCTCTTCATCAAAAACAGGTGACGGGGCCATTAGACGATCTCCGTGGACTCAGATTCCTAATGCCTGTGTTCTTAACTCTCTCTCTCTCTCTCTCTCTCTCTCTCTCTCTCTCTCTCTCTCTCTCTCTCTCTCAGGTGCGACTCCTTTAGAGATTTAATATCCGGCGAAAGGGCCCTAGACCTTGAGGGAGAAAGAGGGAGAGGATCTGATCCAGCAACAGAGTCGAGGACTTAGGCCTATAGAGACGGCTGTAATTGGCTGTGACCTAACAAATCAATGTAGGCCTCAAAAGAGCCTGAGGTCCAAACACGCTTCCTCCCGGATGAAATTGCGTGTTCGACGAACGTTCATTTCAGCGTGATATGGCCGATAATGCTCCTTCCATGCGTTTAACCAATTAGTCCACTGCCGAACCGCTGGCTGAACCCAGTCGATGACATCAAACGCGTCATCTACAAGGAGCAAATTGTTATCGATTTGAGTGATAGGGAATATGACGGAAGAGGAACCGACGGAGAGGAAAAGAAACAAAAAAAATAGTGCAAACCACAATCGTTGACAAAGATGTATCCGTTGATTCCACCATTAAAGTGACCCTGAATCTCAGAGAGATGACCAGATAATCGCCTTCAAGTGTCGTCTTTTTTAATGTTATACCCGCCGTCCTACCTAAAGATCAGGAGCTAAGACAAATACAGCAATAACTACGATAATTACTCAAGCAATACGCACACACATACACACACAAATAAATCACATCGTTCACTGCCACTAAAATAATCCTGGTCATGGCAACAAATTATATTTCGCAGGAGGAAAGAATTATAAAATAAAGGGAAGAAAACACAAGCTTTATCCAAGTTATGTAAATCAAGTTTTCTGCTGTGTAGCAATGAACTGTGTTCATAAATGAACAGGATGCACCTTAGACACTGCTACATTCTCATGTTAATTGCTTGCACACATACGATCACTTGTAAAACAGAGGGAAAACGTGACGAAAGAGAGAAATCTGGTTAGTCCTAAAAAGGAGGAGAATTGCCGGACTACTGAAAAACTGGGATTGTTCGCGTCGAAACAGAATTGAGGAAATATCCAATATTAACTGTAAACACACACACACACACACACACACACACACACATATATATATATATATATATATATATATATATATATATATATATATATATATATATATATATATATGTATGTATGTGTGTGTGCGTGTGTGTGCACATCACTCTTACCAGCATCTACAGTAGAATATTATACCAATAAGTATAAAAAGCAAATGCATAACAGAGGAGTAGATTAGATTTGCATATATAATAATAATAATAAACAGATTTTAATATATGGAGCTAACACAACATAAAAATAAACAAACAACTCCTATTTATTATATCACAAATGAAAATTATGTTTTAATAAATAGTTAGTAATTGATAATAGCATATAAAGTATTAAATTAACGTATAAATAAATAAACTGAACCTAAACAGCAGACGTTAGTATATGTATATATATATATATATATATATATATATATATATATATATATATATATATATATATATATATATATATATATATGTGTGTGTGTGTGTGTGTGTGTATATATAGATATATATATATATATATATATATATATATATATATATATATATATATATATACATATAACAGAGAAGGAGGCTGAAATCTAAATTGGAAAGGGAATGCACAATAAAGGCTTGTCTTAAATATTCACTAAAATAGCTTTTGGATTTTTTCGTCAACATGGGCTAAAATGCTTTCCTTCTTTGTTTCCTTATCCTCGCTTACTCCGGTTACCAAAACAATGTCATTCAAACGCCTCTTATCACTTCCCTCCACACCTGCGGCTACCGGAGGGAACAGAGGCCCCACCACCCTCCCCGCCCCAAGAACTCTGCCGCAGGCCTCGAAAAACTCTAAGGAGGTTCGATGTCATGTTTCGTGTGAATTGACTGCTTTGAGGTTTTTCATAACTCGGTTATGGTCGCATTTCAGGATCTCTGGAAATAAACTGCTGATTCTTAGTTCATCTACAAAATATGTGATTTAGTGGAAGCAAGTTATAATTATCTGTCTGCTTTTCCCATATTAGCGTCATAGGTCTATTTAACACTTCTTGCAAGATGCAATGCAGTTCGAAAAAATATATCTTCAGTACCAGTGAAAAAGTCAATTGTATCTTTGACGACCAAAGTGAATTAAAGGCTTAGAAGTTAGGTGACTGTGGTGGGCTACAACCGAACCTATTTAGTAACTGTAAATTCATCTGATTTTATTCAAGTAAAATACAGACATATATATATTTATATATATATATATATATATATATATATATATATATATATATATATATATACATGTATATGTATATATATGCGTGTGTATGAATATAATATATATATATATATATATATATATATATATATATATATATATATATATATATATATATATATATATATATATATATATATATATATATATATATATATATATATATATATATATATATATATATATATATATATATATATATATATATACATATCCGAGGTTTATTCAGATATAGTAGTTCTCGATCTCGTCCGAAAATCGTCACAAGAGAATACAGTTCTTGTAGCATTTTCTAACAGGCTCCAAGAACTGTATTGCATTTGATCCACCGGTGTTCAAGCATTGGTATGCTACCGCAAAAAAAAAGTTGCTTCCTGGGCATCCAAATGCTCCTTCACAACAAGGAAGACTGTACTGCTAAAATTGTGACCAGGCAGGTAGGATTCGAGTGTAGGATACGGGTAGGACATGCGATTTAAGTCAGAGGTAAAGACATCCCATCTTCAATATATATAATTCATTTGAAGATGAAGTATTTTGTGGCCGGTCTCAACTAAAATGGCAGATTTGTCTCTGATCATTATCCTTACGTACAATTTTCTTTATATATTTTTTTTATGTTTTAAGGGATTTTCATGCTCTTTTGTCTGTTTCAGATCGTCATCGTTATGAAAACAAGTAAAATATACGCCGAAGTTACTTCGGCGCAATCGAGTTTTCTGTACAGCGTATAATGTTGTATGAAACTCTCAGTTACGGCCCATGGAACTCTCAGCCGCGGACCATGAAACTTTCAGCCACAACCCGGTGGTGGCCTGTGTTGTTGGCAACTATAGCGGTGACAGACGCACGATCATGGCTAACTTTAACCTTAAATAAAATAAAAAAAAAACTACTGAGGCTAGAGGGCTGCAATTTGGTATGTTTCATGATTGGAGGGTGGATGATCAAAATACCCATTTGCAACCCTCCAGCCTCAGTAGTTTTTAAGATCTGGGGGCGGACGGACAGACAAAAAGCCACCTCAGTAGTTTTCTTTTACAGAAAACTACAAAGTATATGAATAACACTTCAGTTGCATGAGAGAAAAATTACTAAAAGTAAAAGCGAACTTATATCTACAGAGATTCCTTGAAAAAAATAATTCATTGTTTGTGATATATTTGAAATCCCACGAGGAATAAAAAAAAAAAAAGCAAACGAATCTCCCGTATATTCATTTTCCAGTTGCTTTCACGGAGAAAAAAAATTATGAAATAAAAATGATGAAAACAGGAACCATCATTAGATTTAATTATCGTCAAACTTTAAGAATGAGATTTCTGAAATGAAGGCAGCTTGGAAGACCCTTACGCGGCATTCTGACTCTCCTTTCATTCCAATTCCTCGTCAAGAACGAAAGGAGATAAAGGCAGTGCGTGTGTGAGGACGAATGAATGGGACTAAAATGCCTATTACGAAAGGAAGAGCGAGAACAGGACTCAAAAGAAATTAGGGAAAATATAAGAAGGACAAGTAAAAAAGGCATGACACGACATAATACTTCAAGGGAAATTAAATCCTCAGAACAGATGAATGTTAAAACTTGTCATGCAAAAAAAAGTATACCTTAGTTTAACCAGACCACTGACCTGATTACCAGCTCTCCTAGGGCTGGCCCGAAGGATTAGACTTATTTTACGTGGCTAAGAACCAATTGGTTACCTAGCAACGGGACCTACAGCTTATTCTGGAATCCGAACCACATTATACCGAGAAATGAGTTTCTATCACCAGAAATAAATTTCTCTAATTCTTCATTGGCCGGCCGGAGACTCGAACTCGGGCCTAGCAGAGTGCTAGCCGAGAACCCTACCGACTCGTCCAACGTGGAACTTTGTCATGCAAATATGCAAGAACTGTGTCGGAGGAGAAATCCATCGCGAAGATTCCTTGCCTGTCAAAAAAATGTCATAAAGAAACGATAATAATTGGGGGAAAAAAAGATGGAGAACTTTCGACCAAACTTCATTAACGACGTGACACCTGCATTTGATAAAAATGGAACTCAAAGTTAATGACTTTGGAATGTAGCCGGGGGCTCCCCCGCTATGCAAATGAAGAGCTGATTTATGACGAAAGGCAAAAATCGTCAGAATCTGGCAATGCTGTCGTCAGTGCATCTGAAGAGAAAGCTGTGGGGAAAAAAAGTACGTACTACCCTCAGAACAATTTCTCAAATATATTATTACAAAAAATTACAATTTGGTGGTTCACATAACCATCTGGTAAGTTTTTTAAAAGAAATAAAAAAAAGGAAATAATAAAACAATTACCTATGGATCTAAACAGAACTTTCAGTTTTCGTAAATAATGGAAAAGTTGATTTTTCAGTATTTAGAAATGAGGTAAACTTTAGTATCCTTCAAATAGATTAAGGATAATTTACTTCCTGTAAAAGAAGTCGCTAAGATCGACTAACGTAGCCTCTTTGCTCACTGATTGACAAGCTCTTATATATTCAACATTTCCACCATCACTGAATATAAATAAAGGAAAAAATATATTAACAATGATTTTTTTATGAGGAGAGTCAGATACTAATGAAGAGGTTCAGAGGGTGATGATTAGTTAGACAGTTTGTGAGTCGAATCAACCTTAGCTTACATATTGACAAGAAAAGAAACAAATGTGTGTTTCTCAAAACCAAGAGATTTAACTTCACTTGAAACTGACCTGCCTGCAGAAAAGGAATGAATGAACCATTCCAGCTCGAACAATTCTGTAGTGGTTCCTGCAAGACCTCCCATACATTCCAGCCTTTATTTCCAAAGACACTCTCCTCCTTTAAATATTTTGCAGAATTCCTTATACCTTCCATGATTCACTTAATCTGTGATTCACCTCATCCTACCATCATCTCTGCTCCCAAACGCCTTTATGAATCAACCACTTCCGCCGCTCCTTCGCCTATTCCAACATTCTTTAACACCATTTATTGCTTTGTCTTATTCGTAACCTCTTCCACTCCCTGTTCTCCATCTTTCTCCTCCAACAAGCACCTTTTCTTTCACTTTGTTTATCGTTCGTTGGTCGGTGCCAGATTTTGTCTCTTTCTAGTTTTTCATTTTGAGTTTGTTACTTCGTTTAAAACCGAGAATCCAACTGCATTTTATATTAACATGCTGGTAGAAAAGGAAAGAAGGAGTCACGCCTACTCGAATCATTCTATAGAAATCACTGTTAATCCTGCAAAATGGACATTTACACCTCACTATCATAGATTGTTAAAATAGTGTAAAAAGTATCCAAAATAGAAACACTTTCGGACGTCAGAAACAAAAAACAAAAACACAAGAGGGTGGAAAATGTTAGAGAGGTTATTTCTGTTATCCTACAAAAGTTCAGCGAGTATTGTCTAAGACAATGAGACCCTCGGTGTCTTAATACAGCTATTAAAGCAAGCAACAAGTCTGTCTTATGTGCTACGGCCTTAGGTCGGGGGTCATAGAGAGCACTTTAGCATACGCTACACTGAATTATAATGGCTGTAAGAGGGCACCGGGATCTGCTGAAGCAAGGAAGATAAGTTTTGGCGACAATTCATTTAAAACATATACAAATGTTCAAATATAATTCTCTCTCTCTCTCTCTCTCTCTCTCTCTCTCTCTCTCTCTCTCTCTCCAGCAACATTTCGAGCACAATGTATACGAAAACCTTATACTCTAGAATGTTACTAAATTCAGTAGTTTCGTCATCTAACCATTGTTGCCAAATTTTCGTTACTACTCCATTTCTTGCTACGACTATTGTCGTTATTGCTATTTTCACTCTAACCTAAAATTTCTCTTTACGCAAGTTTTACGCCAACCTTTTGAAGCTTATGTCACTAATAAAATTCATGTCCCTTTTAAAACTATCTTTTCACCTGTAACAAAGGACTAAAAAAGATTTTAAAAAGTTAAATTCTTCCTTCTTGTTTCTCTGCCATATTCAGCTGTGTAATGCATGACCAAGAGCACGAGCCCTTGCTGGCATTAGGCCAATTTGAACTAGCAGACTATGTAAGGCAGTGAAACCTGGTTAATATACCCCGTAGACTTTGGCGACTTCACGCTTTCCTAAATTTCTAGGTGTGCTCAAAATACTGGGTCTTACTAAGACGATAAAAATTGTTTGCAATGATACCTATAGTGATGTTCATTGCATAAATTAATGAATAGTAAAAAATATGCACGGCCAAAAAAAAGGTTCATCGAACGTGATTGTTAACTTGTCTCCTGGTCTCCGATTCATGAGTTTGACATCTGAGTCACGAGTGAATATTTATTTTTAAGAACTTACTATTTCACAATACCTCTTACAAATTTACAAAATGAAGAATATACATACATACATACATACATACATACATACATACATACATACATACATACATATAGACGGGTCTCATTGTCTAACAATTAAGATACTCGTTCCACTATGGAAAGAACCCTGTTATGGATTTCGAGCGAGGAAAGAGTACTATGGCCATATTCCGTTGAAATCCTTTAGGTTCTGTTCGCCTAAGCAGCGCATTGTGCACCTGGTTGTTGGACGACTGTATTGCGTCTCAGCCAATTATGAGGACATGAGGTTAATGTCTTCATCCAAAAATACTAGATGACATTCGGATAAAGAGACTTTTCACCTTCCGAAGCCTCCACTTCACGCTCGGGATGCGGGTGAGTGGCACACTGCTTATGTTGTGTCTATCCGATAACCTGAGCCTTTCCTGTAGGTGAACCAAGCAGCCGGTGGTGTTACTAATATATATATATATATATATATATATATATATATATATATATATATATATATATATATATGTATGTGTGTGTGTGTGTGTGTGTGTGTGTGTGTGTGTGTGTGTGTGTGTGTGTGTGTGTGTGTATGCGTGCGTGTGTGCGGGCATGCAGGTTTCGAAGACCTTGTGGATGTTTACCCATTTAAAGTATACTGATATACATGTGATACGAACTTTTGCGGAAGAAATGCGGATCAGTGTGAAAAACTATCGAATTCTGCCATTGTCTTCACCCGTAAAATCAATATCAGACATCATGCAATTTCTCGGAAATCCAGATATTAGGAAAAGACGCAACAGACGTCATAATATTAACATTTGACTGCAATGTAAGAAATGGCGTGTTAGGGAAATGAGAAGGAGAGGGAGAATGTAATTTGCTTTCAGGGTTTAAAATCTTATTCTTTGTTTAATTAAAGTTCCCCGAAATATCAGTAGCCATACTTTCCTATTTTTATTAATTTCCATTTCTATCGTTGACTAAAGGCCTTACATAGGTAATGAAGAATTTTTCTCATTAAATTTCTTAGCGTAAAAATAATCTGAATCTGCTTCTCATGCTGCCCTTTACATTACCCCAGACTAAATTTTATTTTCTTATGCTTATGCAATAACTCTCTCTCTCTCTCTCTCTCTCTCTCTCTCTCTCTCTCTCTCTCTCTCTCTCTCTCTCTCAATGCCAACGAGAAGCGTGCCTCTGAGTTGCTACAGTTATAGCAATGTCGTCTCATTTCAACACGAATGCCCTCCGAGTGATCTCTCTGGTATTCTCTAGTTTCAGTCTGAACCCCGGGTCTCAATTATTCCCAAACGATTAAAGGGAGATCGTCAGCAGATAGGACGAAATCAATGTCAAGTGCCTTTTGAAAGAAGAGAGGCCGGTTTCGACATTTTGTGGTTTAAATTTTTTTAAAATTAATCTTAATAAAGATATTCAGGCAATTCTTACCATTTTCTTTACCAAATATAAGCAAAAACATAAATGCCAGGTTTTCCTAAAACAAATTCATTATCATGATCAATCTAATTTAGAAAACAATGTATTTGAAGAGAACAGTCCCTGACAACAAAAAAACTATTGAGAAATGAATTTGGCTCATCTTAACATTAGTTATATAATTCTCGATTATTCAATACGAAATACGGAAATGAAAAACTGAAAGATATGCACAAATTGACATAATGAGAGGAAACGAACTAAACGAATGACGCTCAGCGCGTTTAAATGAGTATTAGGAGAAACGAAGGACTTCGGATCAATACGTGGATGACTGGTACTTGAGCATGTATGGGAGGCTCTTTCGAAAAGTTCTGAGAGACGCCCTTTTATATCAACATAAATGAAATTTAAAGCTTCAACAGATTATATGGGTCTCTCTCTCTCTCTCTCTCTCTCTCTCTCTCTCTCTCTCTCTCTCTCTCTCTCTCTCTCTCGCTTGCATTAATATATAAATACACACGCGCACATACACACACATATATATTGTATCTATACAGAACGAGAGAGAGAGAGAAAGAGGGAGAGAGAGCTACTACACACACTTGACAATATCCACATGCACCCACACCCACACGCGCTACTGACTTTATAGTGTGTTAGGGAGTTTGAAAGACAAGTCTGGGAATATTACTCACAGCAGCTTATTTGTCTTACGGTCAAAGATCCTTAACCACCCATTATTTTCATCCAAACTATACTTTTTGTTCTAATCGCTCTGAATGAACAGGTCAAAGTTTTGGAACATTCAGCTCTTAACGAATGTATTCCTCTTAACTTAATTTGTCAAAGAATTTCTGTATTTTAACCACACATTGGAATGACAAGCTGTCCCGCAATATCCAGTTTAATAAATATCCTGTTGAAGAGCGACAATGCACATTATTTTACCGACAAATTTGACATTTGGACATTCCCACCTGAATCATAAAACGCTGATAAATAAAGCATTAAGCATTTCATCCTTTTTTTAACTTTACATCATGACATGTTCTTCCTCTTATGCATTCTGCAGGAACACTGGCGAACATACTAAGATTTCTGTGGCTTTGTTGCCTTTACTTATTAAGATAAGAGCTACATGTAACTTCTCTATTAACATCAATCAATGTATCGAAGCTCGTGTTTCGTATTTGTTAATGGTAATGTATATTCATTTCCTGTTATTAACAGAATAAGCTAGGATCAAAGGACATCCGTAAAATCTTTGAGTATATAATGATAAACTATTAGTTAAATAAGTATTTACTCACATTAATACAGTTGAGTTTGCAATGTAATATATATACACATTTTGTGTGTGTATGTATATATATATATATATATATATATATATATATATATATATATATATATATATATATATATATATATATGTATATATAGATACATATATATGTATACATACATATATACATATATACGTGCGTGTGTATTATATATACGAGCTATGTATGTTACATACATACATACATCCGTAAGTGTAAGCTTGCTGTTACACATGCAGTAACTATTTACCTTTTTATAACATCTATGTGTTTTTGTCCTTATCATTAAGACCTGTCGATTTATTTGTTATTTAGACCAGGCGTTATGGCACGAAACTCCTTATCTCTTCAAATTTAACCCTTAAAATTACAATAGTTGATGTTATATCATGTTTTACAACTCATTTGGGATCGTCAACTGAAATATGCTCGAATAAATTCTATAAGTATTTAAACATATTTGAAATGAAATCAGAGTATTTTGAAAGTTTTTGATCCACCTAAAAATATTCAGAGATATCTGAAATATATGTACTGATATTTGAAATACATATATAAACACTGAAATGTATTTGGAGTTCATTTAGAAGACTATCATAATCATTATAATGGTTATTAAAAGGGGCTGAAAATGTTTGGTTTAGTTTTAAACAACATTAGTTCATAATAGTATGGCATTCAGGGGAATGATGAAGACTGAGAAATGCAAGAGTCAGGAAGGGACAATGATGCGTTTACCCAATTCTGACAGGAGAGGCAGCTGTTCCTGCTCCCAAAGTATCCTTCACTTCCCATTGGTCCTTATGCAAGTGTCACAAGGATGTTAAACATTGTCCACTTGTCTACAGTACTTATTGTCACATTGAAAATGTCAGATAAGTACCCCCTAGCTATTCGGAGTTTTATTCTCTCTCTCTCTCTCTCTCTCTCTCTCTCTCTCTCTCTCTCTCTCTCTCTCTCTCTACAGGATGAATGGTACACCAATTTCTTTAGCCAATTATATTACGACGACTGAGTATGAGTACGTTGGTAGAGACATAATAGTTTGCAGACCATGAAGCCTGTGACAGACATCCACTCCAGATTTCAATAGATTAAACTCAGACCTCTGCCTCACAAGTTAATGACTTAATAACACCCTCATATTTTTTTATGTACGTCTAAACTAGTTTTTTAAGCCACATTCAAGAGAAATTAAAGAAACAAACTGCTCGCTCAATAAATGGAAATTTGTCTTAATTCTTGCAAGAATCTTTTTCGAGTGGCAGCTATTGATGTTTCCTATCGTCAAGGATATCGTAAGTTTTAAAGAAAAAGTAAATTTATTAACCTCACCTCATCATTCTGTTGCAATCAACTGACTTCTAAGTATTAGTGGACCACGATCCGTTAAGTACGTGTACGTGCGGAAGGTCACGAATTCGTCACTGTTGCTGTTGTTGTTGATGTCACATTAGGCCACCCTTGAGCCAGCACTGGCTCGGCTGCAAGGGGCCAATGACGATTTACCGCTCTTGTTGTTAGTGTGGTTCATCGCGTGAACGTTGCAAATTAAAAAACGGGTATGTGGCTTTCCTTCTACAAGTCTTTTGTAGATCGCTGACTTTGCCATTTGGGAGTAAATTCAGTAATCTCTGAAACTGGAAACTTTTCCAAATAGGAAAATATGAAAACACAGCATAAAAACCTCAGGTTCCTGGAAAAAAAATAAGCAAAACTTTCCTTTGTGGAGACGGAGATTAATGAAACGCACCACATTCAGAGAGCAGAGTTGTCCGCAAAAAAATTGTATGTCAAAATGACTGACAAGTGTTGATCAGGGAGCTAAGTACAAAATACAGGATAAAACAGACTTCTTTAAAAGTTGAAAAGGTGAAAGAATAAACCTGAGCCAAATGAAGAAGAAATATTGATGTGAGCTGCATAACTAAAAATAAATAAAGATGAATATAACGAGAGATTACACTAAAGTTATAGAAACTTTAGTAAAAACACACTCACACACTAATACACACGCACACACACACGCACTGGAGTTTTTAATCTATCCTTTGACTATAACTTTTATATTCCATCTATTTCCTCGCAGACAGAAAAGTGAAAGGGGAAAGGAGCAACGGGGAAAAAGGGAAAGAGAAACGATCAAGAAAGAAAGTGAGAGTCCTCCCTTCAAATGACAGACATACAGAAGCCGTCTGTCCAAACCTTTGCAATTTAAAGTTACCCTTCTTTGCCCCAGTTGCCATAACAATTGGTTATGTAATTATGACACACCACCTACAGCCCCGAAAGTCCTTTCCATTCGGCCGTTTTACCATCTCGTCCAAAATTCCTTTTGGGCGAAATCGAAGGAGGGAAAAGACTTTGTTGCACAAGTAATTTGTCCCTCCAAAACCAATCATGTTTAATTCATACTGGCGTCTGAATCTATTTCTTTGTTGCGAATGCAATAGCGCTTTAGAAGCGAGATTTGCGAAGCTTTTTTGCGGACATTTGCAAGTCTGCAGTTAAACAGAGAGAGAGAGAGAGAGAGAGAGAGAGAGAGAGAGAGAGAGAGAGAGAGAGAGAGATGGATTTCTCTTTCATACTCATCTTCAGTGCTTATCGATCAAGGTCTAGAATTTTCATGAGATTCGTCCTTCAAAGTTCAATGTTTTTGTGAAATCCTGTGGTCTAACAGAAAAAAACAAGTGTGCCAATACGCTATATATGGATTCGCAGTAAGCCGAAGTAGGCTGTTATGTGGTTCTTGCATTCTGGGAAATGCTTCCGCAAACTTTTACATTTATCGGCAACTGCAAGGAAAAGAGAGAAAAAAAAAAAGATGATAGTTCACGTCGTGAATATGTATAATCATATATATTTGTTCATATACTGCTGATGACATATATATATATATATATATATATATATATATATATATATATATATATATATATATATATATATATATATATATATATATATATATATATATATATATATATATATATATATATATATATATATATATATATATATATATATATATAAGCTAATACCAGAGGAAACATAACTGGCAAAAGTTCAGTACCGAACGCTTTCGAGCTTATTCGCTTATGGTCAGGGCACAAATGAGACAGTTTGAAAAAACTAGTTAAGATATATATATATATATATATATATATATATATATATATATATATATATATATATATATATATATCTGTGTGTATGTGGGGGTGGGGTTGTGAGTGCGTGCAAATGATAGGAAGGAAACATGGGTTACCTATACCTTCCAGGTCTGGAACGTATGGAGGAATGTCTAAGCCAACTCTCCTTTATAGAAATGAACTTTGGCTGATGAACATGAGGTCAATGTAAGTGAACGAACGAATCAGAATATTTTGAGGGGATTCGGTCATGTGGATAGGATGGAGGGTGAAGGCTGGAGAAAACAGTATACGTTTTAGAAGTATTGGGAGGTGGAAGGCGAGGAAGACCTTGAAAGAGATGGATAAATGGGGTGACAAGAGATAACATAAATGAAGAGCAACAAAATCCATGTAGCACGAGAGTGGGTCCTATAACGAGACGGAATGGAAATCTGTGTAGGGTTGGGGGCCGGGGGGGCGGTTGCCCGTTCTACGCGCAGCTAACGAACCTTCTGAGCAAGTGCACGAAGCAGCTAATATTGAGGAAGTATTTTGCTCAAGGGTTCATCCACGATTCAAGTGTTATATTATGAATGTGGCAGTCAGTGTTGTCTTTCCATGGTAGCTACCCGTGTTAGGGAAAACCTTAATGCTGAAGAAAAAATACATTAATACAACATATCACTCCCAAACGCAGGTGTGTTCTTGTTAGTCACATGACAACCGATCCAGAAATATACATATACAACACTGTTAATGTTTATAAGGCAAAGAAAAAAAGCGTTTAAATGCACCTTTCACAGATGAATAAGTCAACATCACATCGACCTCCGTTGCTTCGTAGCTGCAAAGAGGCTTATAATGTCTCGTCTGAATTCATGGCTCTCTACGCTCAACCTCCCCATAATATTGAGCCTACAATACACTGGATACCTTTAACCTGCACCATTATTTTTCTCCCTTTGCCTCGGCAGAATACACAATATCACCAGGCATGTGCTGCAAGCTACACACACGGGAGAGAGAGAGAGAGAGAGAGACAGAGAGAGAGAGAGAGACATAACAGCACACTCGGGTCCTTTTCCATGGTCATCATGACTAAAAACAACATTAGGTTATTACAAATATCTTTTTTCTTGCCTGTTTTTCATAAATGTGAATCTATATATAAAATAAAATGTTATGCTGAATATTTGTAAGGAGATACAAGTCATACCAATGGTACAGTGCATGGCAGGTATTATTTGAATTGGTGCGCACCTATTATACTCATCCGAGATATATATATATATATATATATATATATATATATATATATATATATATATATATATATATATATATATATATATATATATATATATATGTACATATATGTATATATATAGGGTTTGTTATTTTCTACAGTAATCTTTCTATGTCAATTATATTATTTTTGTTTGTTTGGTCATACATTTATGTGCCTCGGTTTTTTATCAGTTTATCTACATACACACATATATATGTTTATATATACATATACATATATATGTATATGTATACATATATATACACACACATATATATGTGTATATACATATGTATATATATGTATACATATATATACATATGTATATACACATATATATGTATATATATGTGTATATATATACATATACATATATATGTATATGTATACATATAGATACACACACATATATATACATATATATGTGTATATACATATGTATATATATGTATACATATATGTATATATAATGTATATATATGTATATATACATATATAAATATATTACATTGTGTGTGTATGTAGATAAACTGATAAAAAACCGAGGCACATAAATGTATGACTAAACAAACAAAAATAATATAATTTACATAGGAAGATTACTGTAGAGAATAACAAACCCTAGTACTTATGTTTGTGCGTGCGTCGAGAGAGAGCGAAAGAAATCTTGTGATAAGTGAAAAGTAAATATAAGCACAAATTTTTACAGAAAGTTTGTCTTTATAATAATCATCCGTAACTTTTTCCAAAGTTTTAATGCAGAAGACTGACTTGACAATTCAAAGGCATTTTGTAGCCCGCACGTAGAACGGGCCTTTGGAATGGCCAATTCCCGAGGCGTGCAAATAACAACGGTAAAATAAAGAAAGGAAAAAGGGAAAAATTCTGCAATTCGTGCCCCCACTGCAAAGCTGGGCCAAGGTCGCACCTGGAACCAAAAGGGCAAAGAGGGAAACCAATTTTTGGCCACCGCTATTGAATAATAAATTCATTTCCTCCCTGCTAGAATAATTCATTAATCATTCTCATTTCCAAACTCAATGATTTAGGCCCACCGTTATTAAATAGTGATATTTCGTTTACTTCCTTTATTAAAGGAAAATAATTAATCATATTTTTAAAATCGTTGACACTGATCTCGTCTCCGGCAGTACTTGAAACCCCAAGTTGTAATCATCCTTCTTACTTTCCCCCTTGCATAATACATCATCTACTAATCAGAGTCTACATTAATCTCAGGTCAACGAAGCTTTTAAGCCCGTCGTAACGAACCACGTGAATCTGGGGCAGGGGGACGGAGCGAAGAGGAGGGGGTGCCCAGGAGAGAACTGAAGGGAACTGGTCCCCTCAGATTTTCACAATTTATCTTGACTAAGGGCATCAGCTCTATTCTGGGATACATTAATATCAATCGCTCAAGTTCCCTTTTGGGCCTTTAGCTTTGTTTCTTTGGTGGGGACGAAGGCATTCCCCCCGAATTACTAATATTTTGTTGTGCCTACTTCCTAGTCCGACTGCTCTCGCTCAGTCTGAATTGTGGGTTGCCTTTGAGCAAGGAGAAATAGTAAACGCCAAGATTTTTGGGAATGTACACTTTTTACACATTAATTATCCACTTTAAATACAACAGAACGTAAGAAAACACGATGCAGATTTGTCTAAATAATCTTGAGGTTTCTGATGACGATTAATTTAACAAGAAGATAGTTAGTGAAGGCAATTCGATCACCCTGGCTCTTAAATTGATGAGAAAATATCACTTATAAATTGAAAGGGTATAGAGCATGGATAAGAGTTGGCAATTGAAAAATTGGTCCATCTTATCATCTTATTTTACCTAAATTCTTCCACTGACTTTTTGAGGGGGGAAAAATAGAAAAGTTAAATAAACTAACTTGTTAAACATCAACAGTATTCAGGCACGGGACTGATAGAAAACGTTCTGTCTTAAGACCGAAGAAGAAGAAAAAGGTTTCAAGGACTACCTGGATCATCCAATGTAACACTCCATTAGATCTCCGAGAAGGTTTTCAACATCAAAAGTTTCAGTTTAGTTCGCCATGAACCTAAATGTTGCTAAGGGAGTTCGAGAGATCCGTTGATCTTTTAAAAGGGCTTGGTTCTCTCTCTCTCTCTCTCTCTCTCTCTCTCTCTCTCTCTCTCTCTCTCTCTCTCTCTCTCTCTCTCTCGTAACTCTGCAGTAAAAGGTTCCCCTATTCAAAATTACACAAATTTGATTTACATATTATTGATAAATGCAACACCCACGAACTAAGTCTTTGCTGAACACATACAAATGTGCATACTCGAATCTTAGAAATTCAAAGTGCTTTTAATTATAAAGAACAGACACACGTTATATATATATATATATATATATATATATATATATATATATATATATATATATATATATATATATATATATATATATATATATTATATATATATATATATATATATATATATATATATATATAAATTTGTGTCCAGAAACTTAACTTACATCGAATCTCTGAGCGATTCTATGAAAGGAGGTAAAGAATTCAATTTCCAAATTCCAGGGATAAACCATATGAAATATAGGCAGCCCATAAAACACTGAGTGATATATGCAACCAAATAACAGCTGTAAGACTTTTAAATGGCCTTTACTCACGCCAAGGACATTATTTTATGCCATATGCTCACCTTTTCCGTTCATTTCCCTTGGAGAATGTTTCCTTTCCCAAGAAGAAGTATGGCTTTCAGAGCATATTACGAAAACAGTCAATACCACCTCAGATCTTCAAGGCTAACACGTCAAAGAAAGGAGACTAACCCGAGGTTAGTTGAGTACTGCGTCTTAAAGACGATGTTCGTGAGTATGTACTCATCGATTTGTTTTTTCAGGGGAGACATTATGCTCGCTTCCTGATATAAGGGCACAGTAATAAATGGCACTGTCTGTCTTTTTACTGAGATAATAATTCTGTGCGCTACGCTTGCGTTATTTGTATATATACACTTACGCACATATAAGAAAATTAGAAAAAGACAAACAGACAAACTGAAAGATTTAGAAAATAAATATGTTTGTAGAGATGGACGTACAAACATGAAGATAGACATCTGAGAGATAAACAAATGATTTGTGGAGAATACGTGGATTACACGACAAGAGAGAGAGAGAGAGAGAGAGAGAGAGAGAGAGAGAGAGAGAGAGAGAGAGAGAGAGAGAGAGATTGGTAACTAAAACTGCTTGCACTTTACTTGGAAACCGTTTCAGTAAAAAGCAACAAATCTCCTCAAGAAATGTGCGGCCAACATGCAAATATTGTAACGTGAACTACAAGGTTAACTCGGGATAATAAATACCTAAGACAGAAATACTACTCAACCACAAGATACTTGCAAAAGGACATAAACACCGACATTTTCAGCGGAATGCATCTAAAGTTATTAGCGCAAGGAAGATGTTTATGCTCAATCGATAGTATAGATCCAAAATTACACTCTAGAGGTCATGCAAAGGCCATCGTGCCTTATTGGCTTGAAATTACGTATATTTGGAAATCTAATTTTTGGTAGCATTAAAGTATATCTTAGGGTCTTTTATTAGTCCAATTCCTATATTTATGAAGAACTATTCTGATGCATCAAAAGAGGTATGTCATACTAAAATTTTCTTAAGGATAATGCAACTTTTGTTGCCACAGTTACGGAACTGATATTCTGTTATATACGGAAACATCATCTATATAAAGCTTCGACGATGTTCATCAGTTTTATTGCACAATATCAGCTTCATAAGCTGATAACCCGATTTTTAAAATCTTTACATTGGTGACAGCCACCAATCATAATGAAAGGAGATAAAAACAATAGCAAAAACATTAACATTTCCCTGTGCCGTTTTGTTTGCTTGAGAAGTGTGCCACGGGGTGTCGCTCGCGGTTGAGGTTTAATGGCGCATGAATAAATCAATTGGTGTTAACACTGAAAGCCGTGAGCGAAAACACGCCAATTACCAATTTCGTACCATTTGACAGAGGCCTTGTCATTTCCTGCAATTTCATCCAATTTCTACAACGCTGAGTCAGCCTGGGGTGCACTAGCATCCGGGAAATAAAAACCAAATAGGTAAACAATGTGATAAATACTTCAGAGTAATTTCATCCGCTGATAATTAGGTAGGACATGCCCCAGGCACTGTCGAACTCATTCCTCCATTAATAAGGAATGGACAAAGTGCCAGTTCTCACCGGCAGTGTTTCGAAGAAATGTCACCTTCATTAAGACACATGATTTATTAGCATGTGGTCAGCCCACATTCAGTGCTGGTATAATCCTTTCCGCGAACTCTGTCGCATTCTGAGAAAAAGGAAAAAAAATCTCTGACATAACACTACAGAAGAGAAAGAAAAAAGAAGAAAATAGAAAGCGCGCAAACGCAAGCCTAGGACTCCCCCCCACCACCCCCAGGCCCCACAGAACCTCCAAACCTCACGCCCACAACCTCCAGCTTCACCTCGTCCTCGCAGCAGATAACCAACCCCACCCTCTGCTCCCAAACACGCCCATCAAGAGGGAGGAGAAGGCGAAGTCGTGGGAGGGTAAGGGTAGCAATAACAGCATCAAGAGTGAGAGGAGGAGGAGGAGGAGATGGTGGTGATGGTGGTGGTGGTGGCGGAGGATGCGTGGAGATGGCGGAAGGAAATCATAAAACTTTTGGTTGGCCCTCGCTCAATTGCCTACCACCCATACACCCATGCTACCCGCCGACAACACATGGCACGGTTCAAACCACCAGCCGTGCCACTAAAATCCCATCTACTTGCCGTTGTCGGTGGATGCACGATCTCTTATCCCGGCTGCATAAGCATTTATGATATTGTCATTTAGTTCAGTAAAAACCCAAATGAATCCATGAATGACAGGAACGAATTCTCTTTGTGTTTCTTGCTCGGCTGAAGTTTGTTTATATATTTTGTTACATGGCAAAGTGGATTCAGGGTTTCATCGGGAGAAAATTAACTTTATGGCCTGATCGTCTTAACAAAAGTAAAAAAATATTGCAGTATTCACTTACACAAGATTTAAATTCAACACGAATTTAAAATACCTGTCGAACAACCTGTAAAGCTATGGACAACAGTTACGAACAAGGGATCTGTTCCGTAGAAAACACACACTCATATGTGTGTGTGGGTGTGTGTAAATGTATGTATGTATGTATATATATATATATATATATATATATATATATATATATATATATATATATATATATATATATATATATATATATATATATATATATATATATATATATATATACTGTATATATATATATATATATATATATATATATATATATATATATATATATATATATATATTCACAAAGATGAAGCCACAAATATTTTTAATATTGAATTCACTCTTTCTTCGATATTAATTGATTTTTGTGGTTTAACATTTATAGGTAATATATATATATACATATATATATATGTGTGTGTGTGTGTATACATACATAATTCCACCACACCATTAAACGTACTTGAAAATCAGGCTTGGAGCGAAAGCGCTGGGCACCTTGCCTTTTATGAAATGATAACCAAAAAAATTAATAGTGAGAAAACAATATTCAACTCCGGTATAAATGCCAGAACTTGAAGAAGAACCTGTTGCACTTGACCTTCTTGGGAACAACCTATGTATAATTACAATTTTTACCAGGTATGATTGTAAAAATCCAGTGCATTACAATCAATACTTAAAAAAATCTGTATATTCCTCATTTCCCTTTTCTCAAGTGAAAGATAGTTCCTCGTCGGGAGAGTCGGTAGATTTCTCGGCTAGCACTCTGCTAGACCCGAGTTCGAGTCTCCGGCCGGCCAATAAAAAATTAGAGGAATTTATTTCGGTGATAGAAATTCATTTCTCGGCATAATGTGGTTCGGATTCCACAATAGGCTGTAGGTCCCGTTACTAGGTAACCAATTGGTTCTTAGGCACGTGAAATAAGTCTAATCCTTTGGCCCAGCCCTAGGAAAGCTGTTAATCAGCTCAGTGGTCTGGGTAAACTAAGGTATACTTTTTTTTTCAAGTGAAAAATTACTTTATCCTGTGTTGCAGTTAAAAATATTTCTGTAACAAATATAGAAAACAGTATATGTTGCAGGAAAAATTTACGTACAACAAATAGAAGTGCCACTCATCAGCCATTCCATAAAGCCTGGTATAACAATGAAGAGTAACTGAAGTTTGAGAGAAATAGCCTGAGTAAATTCACTGAAACTATGTATTTACAGTTATCTCAGAGTACCTTCGAGTAAATAAAAGGTAAGGAAGCGAATTAAATATTTTCACAAAAAAAAAAGTCGCGAGTTGTCTTAAGTCTTGATACAGCAATAGTTCTGCATTACTCTTTGTTTTATAAGGGAAAAGGGTCATACACATTCATCAAATAATCATAGAAGGGGAAGGGAACTGCTTTCTGTTGACTACTCCTTTTACAAAGGTTAAATCAACGGAAATATTCAGAATGAATGGTAAAAGCTTTAAAACGGTAAATATAAAAAGGAAAGAAATGTAAGCACACCCACTAATTCCTTATCTGCCTTTGTGTATGCAAGAATGACGTAATGTAATGTATGTATGTATGTATGTATGTATGTATGTATGTATGTATGTATGTATGTATGTATGTATGTACTTATGGACGGATGGATGGATATGCGTTGATGTGCAGCCCACAAAAGCATTCGGTAAATTAACAAATCATTCAAGAATTAGTAATTTTTTAATCAGAATCATTTGCAGGAACTGAAACAGATTTTCCAGACTTTCACATAAAAGAAGAGACTGTCAGTTACAAATGGCTCGAAATATCAACAGAAAATCATTCTTTTTCTTGGTGAATAATCGAGAGGTACGAGTGGCTCAGCCGCTGAAAGAAATGTGATATCGTTTTCTTTTGACAGTATGTTTAATTTCCATTCGAAGATATACAGGTGGGCAAAGATGTATTTCATATATTTTATATTTCGTAAATTTTCAACTGCTATACAAACCACACAAACCCATAGAGAATTCCATTCGAAAGACAATGCCACGAAAATTATTTATCAATATATCCCACAACTGAATACTAATGTACCTTGGCCTGGATATTTCCATCTGTCCAAATGTTTAATCATTACTGACATCTGAATTTTCATTCTCAATATCCTAATAACTTTGACCTATACATGCTTCAAACATTTTGAAGGCAGCTTAGAAACTGGAAACACATTAGTGCCGTAGTAAGAGAATGAAAGCTCCAAAGAGCTACTATGTCCCTGCAGAGCAATACCGTGCCCCACAAGAAAAAAAGAATTTTCCGCGTCCAGCAAAAACCGCTAACTGGTTTTCTTTCAAAGCTTTAGTCAATAAACCTTGCAATCAAATCTAAGGCAACTCGATTAAGAGATTAGGACTGACCCAGTACTTCAGTCAGTATTGTTTTACTGGTAAATATTAACAAAGTAGAAAAAAATTCTCGTAGAGTTATGGGAATTATTTCAACAACTTTGCTAATTTAAGCATTCTCGTTCATATTCTTCACTCATATTTTACCATAATAATTTTGGGGATGAATGTGATCGCATTCTTTAACTATGGTAGTCAAAAAGCTGCGCTCAATTACCACACAAAAGTCACATACCGTTTCGTCTATACCACAAAAACAAACCAACAAAATGAGTCGAGTCATGCAGTAATAAAAAAAGAATGAATCGTTTTTGCATGGTTATAGCAATTTGTGAAGTATGAAATGGCCTCATATGTATTTTGAAAATAAAAATTCGTCAGCTGTCTGGATTTTCCGCTAATCTAGCTAAAACTACCACCCAAATGGGTGGGATTATCGAAGATTTATTGTTTTATGTCAACGGAGCTACTCAAAACAGTTTGGTTTCAGGTTTCATCGAAGTTGAGTGAAAGAGGCTAACCTATTAGTGAAATTTAGCACACCCAAAGAAGGCTACCTCACCAGTTTATCAAAATATCGTAATAATAAGAGAACTAATGTGTAGCGAATGGGAGCAGAAATGACGCAGACCTGTCGTTAAGCTACTCATAGGTGAGAGAGAGAGAGAGAGAGAGAGAGAGAGAGAGAGAGAGAGAGAGAATGTTTTAAGCAAATGGGACTAAAGCGCTCTGTAGTTGCAAGACGTCGAACCTAAATGTCTTACTAGTGGGTCAAGGTGATACTGTAACTACTAGCTAGAAAGAGAATACACACACACACACACACACACACACACACACACACACACACATATATATATATATATATATATATATATATATATATATATATATATATATATATATATATATATATATATATATATACCCACACATGCGTGTGTATATGACTCAGAGAAAAAACACAGGGCTCTGTTACAATCATAATGATTCATACACCTACTCAGAAGTTCATCAGAAACGTGTCGAACCTCTACCAACATTGCATGATTCACTTTTATCTTTTAAGCAATCTCGCATTTATTAGATATTAATGCCCTTCCTTATTAATACCTTGTTCATGCATAAATTTTCAAACTCTCTTCTACATATGACTAAACCGTCTCAGAACACTCCTGTCCATCTTCCACCTACGCTAACTTTTTCATGCGAATTCGACATCCAGATTTTACTTCTATAAAGGAAAGCTGCTTCAACATTATTTTCTTACATTCCCAGCTTGGCTTCCTTGGACATCCAAGACTCGTCACAGCGTTTTGTGCAGAGCCCGCTACTCTCTTTGCATCAGTTATTCTGGGATTCACCTCTTCCCTTAACCTACCACCATTCAATATTTATTTCATATGCAAGTGTGAATCCACCGATTCTAGTCTTTCACCATCCAAATTAACAGTCACTGCTCTAAGTTCCTGGTTTCCATTTATCCCAGTAAACATACTCTTTTTTTGTATTTACTCTTAACTTTATCCTCTTGCAAACACTTTCGCATTCCTTTACTAGTCTCTGCAGCTTCTCTTCAATATTCCCAATCAGTAGCATATCGTCTATAAATACCAACCATTCCACACTTCATTACCGACTCGTTTTCATATCCCACAATGTTCCACTTACGTCTAAATTCCCTTCTCTGAATTCTTGCATCACTCCAACACAAAGATATTAAACGGCGGTGAAGACATAGCACACCCTTGTCTTAATGCAGTTTTCATACTAAACCAGTCACTTTCCGGTCGACATATTCTGAGACATCCTTTATTGTTTTTCTTTTCAACAGTAGCCTATATTTCCCATACCTTACGTCTTCAACACCCTCCACATAGCTTCGTTAAATTGGCTTTTTCTAGGTCCACCTATGTGACTGACTGATAACAAATAACTGATCAACACACCCTATTGTTTGTTTAAACCTACAGTCTCTTTGTCATGTGCCTTAGATCCTCAATCAATATCCTCCCTCACACACTTCCTGGCGCAGGCTACCTAGTAATAGGATGCCCTTAGCATTCTTATTTTTAAACAGTGGAACGATTATTCTTCTCATCCATTCCTCTGGAACCTTACTGTCATTCAGACATGACTTACGAACCCTGATCAAACACTCAGTCACATTACTGTCACTGTGTCAAATACTGTCACTTGTACCCCCCTTCAACTCCCGATGTCTTTCCATTTTTCATCATTTTACTTGCCCTTCTTACATCAGTAGTCACTTACAAAAGCGTTCTCAAACTTACATTAACCCTTTCCGCTCTTTCTGTTTTGTCTCTCTTTTATCTTTCCTATTCAAAAAGTCTTCAAATCAATCATACTGTCGACCCAAGACTGCAACTTTTATTCCCATGTGTTGTTCCTTTTGCTTTGTATCTACTTATTCCCCCTTAATTCTTACTCGCCTTGCTTTTACCTCATCACTTGACTTCTTTTTCCTCTCTCAGTTTTTGACTACTTTATCAGTCCTCGTGTGTACCTGTGAACGATCCATTTTGCCATGAAACTCGACTTTATATAATCTGTTTTGCATTAAATCTCTCATTTTCTCACCTCACAACTCTTCTGCTGACACACTCAATTCATGGAATTTTGCATACTCCTCATCTACTCCTTCCACTTCCTACCTTCAACTCCTGCCTACACTTCTTCCATTTTCACCTTGCATGCTCTTCTCGTTCCCTTCTTATTACCTTATTCATCTCAATTAATTAAATTCATAGCATTTTTTTTCTTTTTGCCCGTTCTTCTGCAACTTAAACCACTATCTGTGTTAAATTTTTGTTTTACACAAACTCTTCCTCACCAGTTTCTCTCTCTCTCTCTCTCTCTCTCTGTCTCTTTCTCTCTCCATATAAATATATATATATATATATATATATATATATATATATATATATATATATATATATATATATATATATATATATATATATATATATATATATATATACTATATATATATAATATATATATATATATATATATATATATATATATATATATATAGAAAATGATGGAAAATAATTAATGGAAATTAACTGGGCATGAAGTCCTTTCTTTGCTTGAACCTCTTAAATGAAAGAATAACTCCATTTAAAAGTACAGAATCTTTTACCGGAAGAACTGAGCTCACATCTGTTCATTTCTCTTCCTCTTTTCTCCCAGCCTCCTCCACCCGTGGCTGCGACCTGGAATTGACTTGCAACCAGGTATTCAAACCTGGGACCTCAAGCTAGTTAGGAGAATGAGTTAGGCTTTCTCCAGGAAAGAGAAGAGAGAGAGAGAGAGAGAGAGAGAGAGAGAGAGAGAGAGAGAGAGAGAGAGAGAGAGAGAGAGAGAGAGAGATTTTGCATTTTGTAGTAAAGATGAAAAACAACGACTTCCTTCCATTGTTTCTGTCTGTTTTCGCATAAAAAACCATAATATTCACAAATACAGAATAACAGAAGAGAAAGAAAAAGAGGATTGGAAGGAATAAGCGAGAGGAAAAACAAGACCGTAGTGACTGCACAAAGAAATCTCAAGTCCAGCAGAGATTGAGAAATAATATGGAAGGAAAAAGGCTGCTGATATTTTACCAAATGACGGCAGACTTTATAAAGACGGTTGGCAAACGATCAAAGCAACGAAGAATGTATACTAATGACTTGCATGAGAGCAGAATAAAAGACGATGACGCAATAAAGAGATTGTGCATCCACACAAACCTTTCACATAAACGCATATATATACATATATATATATATATATATATATATATATATATATATATATATATATATATATATATATATATATATATATATATATATATATATATATATATATATATGTGAATAACAAGGACATCAAGGAAAAGGCACTACGATGATTTTGAAAATCCTTTAGGGCCGACGGCGTTTCGCAATACCAGATTGTATTTTCAAGATTGGAAATGACACAAATGTGGATAATAAAAAGCTGAACGTCACAGAAACGTGAAAATAAAATCCAATGTCATAAATACAATAAGACCTACCCGAACCAGGGTAAAAAAAAAAAAAGTTACTAAACATTAAAAACAATAAAAGGGGAGAAGTAGGCGTGCAAGAGCGGACACAATATAAACAAACAAGCAGGTAAGCATCGAAAAGCCGCGTGAAGGCAGTCTTGGTCTCCGGTGAATAAACTCCTTACATACATTCGTATGCAAGATAATAACACATATGATGCTTATAATGTGACTGCACACCTCACAAATATGACAATAACGCCTTTGCAATTCCTATGTATAGGCAGTACACACATTCTTTAAATCCATTTGAACATAAAGCATCTATGGAATAAAATACGCCCACTCTTATAAAATCTTTACAGAATTTATAAATGAAAACACTTTTACAGATCTGGAAAAAGCAAAAGCATAGTGTTGGCCATCTCTGTCGAGAGGTCCCAGTAAACAACTCGATTTATTTCAACGGCATGTCATTTGCCTCCTTATGAAATTTAAGATAACTTCGAGAGAATAAGAAAGAATGTGCTTACCAACGAAAGCATTCTGATGAAAAAGGATACTGATTACTTTGTGGAATTATCAAACTTTTTTTCCATCGCTTATTTGCGATCCAAAGATTTTAAGAACTAATTTTGTTTAATACCCCAAGAACTTATTTCGTCATATGTCAGAATTGTTACTGGATTTATCTTGCAAACTGACATTAACAGAAGCAGTCCCTCAAAACTCGATGGACACGGTTTGACAAACGCATTAGAAGAAATAAACAAAAAAAAAAAACAGTAAAACAATTGCAATGTATAACAGTGCAAATCCCTGAAGCTGTCTCTACTAACTTCAAATCAGCAAATACCGTTACACGAAAAGTTCCAAATTAAACTGATATAGAAATTATCTTTTGCATGACTCCCAAATAATTTAGGTGTTTAATCAATAGAAAACTATTCTCAGGTTTTAAAAGTAGTACAAATGTTTTTAAGCTCAACAAATAGCTAAAACATAGCATATTGTGAGCATGCACATATATATATCTAAATATATGCATATATTTATATATGTATATATATATATATATATATATATATATATATATATATATATATGGGTGTGTTATATATATTATATATATATATACATATGTATATATATTTATATATAGATATATATATGTATGTTATATATATATGTGTGTGTGTATATGAATTTTATCACATCACCGTGGTTCATATAGAAGCATTAAACGAATTGGATATTAAAGGACATTTGTAGCTTAATGCTTATATATATATATATATATATATATATATATATATATATATATATATATATATATGTATGTATATATATCAGCAAGTACTCTTAGGATGCCTACATATATATATATATATATATATATATATATATATATATATATATATATATATATATATATATATATATATATATATATCATATCAGCAAGTACTCTTAGGATGCCTACTTTTCAAAAAAAAATCTCAACAAATGCGCAATAGATTCTTGAGTTTTATAATCCTCAGTGTTACTGCTGCACCTATGTGTTTAATATACCATCTTGGACTAATATTCCAAATCGATTATAGATTCCGTCCAACAGAAGAACGGTTATATTCCATTTGCACCAATAACCGTCGTATAACTTAAGAATTATTGATGTCTCTCAACATTCCACAAGTATCTCTCTCTCTCTCTCTCTCTCTCTCTCTCTCTCTCTCTCTCTCTCTCTCTCACACACACACACACCATTCAGTTGCCTTCAGATTCCCTTATTTTCCATCATAAAGAACCTCGAAAAGAATTTCCACTTTACTAAATAAACTAGCCAATATCAAATCGAAAATCTCAAGCATGCAAAACAGTGTGGCACACAGAATATGGAGGTATGTCATCATTTTGACTTAATAATTTCTTTTGAATCGCGTGACTGTCCCATAAGAATAATATTGTATCTTTCGATTTTTTCTTTTTTATGCACGAATCAGGCTGGTTCGCGTCATACACAGACACAGTCATGTCTAGTCAGCAATTCTGTCATAATCCTATGTTCCATAGCGTTCTGCAAATACATGAAATAATACTTCACTGTACTTTTTCCATGTCACTCAACCAAGCCTAGAAGACTCTAGCATAAAAAACTGAAAAACACTGAAAAATAAGATTTTAAAAGAACTGATGAAAATGTGGATAACTAAATCAGCAGACAACTGAATACTTCAACTGAGTTATGGTTAGTTTAAACTAATTGTTCTCTTACTCAAGTTATCGATTTATTGCATACAACAAAGTCTTCCGAAAGAAAAATTCTTGTTGCAATGCCGAAAACTCTAAATAAGAAAAAGGTGAACTTCCAGCACTTCTCACGGGTTAGAGATGTTTTTTCGAGGGATCTCTAAGCTGTCTGTCATATGCAGTGACTGTCTATAGTTAATTTCAACGTCGAATCATTCACACTTTGGACAGGAAGAGTAGCTTCGCATATAGCCTATACTTCCTTAAGAAAAATGACAGAAAAACGAGAGCCTACAAAACTGATCTGAATTACGATTCTGATTCGCCTATCTATAGTAATGATATCTGAGTGGATCTTGTTTGTCCTCCCCCGGGTGACTGTAGGGGAGCGTGACACAGCCACCCATCCCCTTAAAACCGGTTTGTCCGCCCCGGGTGGTGGTGGAGTAGGTAGGGGAACGGGGGGGGGTAGAGGAGACCGCCCCGGGTTCCAGCCCGCGTAGCGCCGCCCAACAAGCTCGTTGCTAAATAATCTTCAGCAATTGAACATAATCTATTTTTCAGCGATTTTTTCCGAATGATTTGGAATCAACACTCTACGGGATTTGCGATCCTCGTTTTAACATCAAAATCAAGAAACCGGAGCAAGGCTATTTATATCGTACAGATTTTGTTGACATAGAAACAGCAATATTTATTATCAATGCCTTAGAAAGCTAAAACATGCCTTTCGCACCCACACTTTTTCTTTCCTCTGTCAAACACTAATACTAAATTGATTAGTCTCTTTGGAGTCATTACTCATTAATCGTTTTTCAAGACGTTAGATGTTCCATTAATCGGATTTTACACTGGCACGACAAGATTCAATATTGGTTAAGGTTAATTATTAAAGTAAAAAATTTCCGTTTCAGCATCAATTAATTCAAGTTAGAAAATTGGAGTCGAGTGTAACTTACGTTCAGGTCTTCTGATTTTACATAAGGAAACGAAAGTTTCCTCAACCAAAATCAGGAAAGGCGAAATACTTCTTTTTCCATCGACGTCAACAGAAATTCTTTTGCAGTACGACGACAGAAATAAGAAATGGAAAAAATAAATTAACGATGGAAATATTTATGAAATACACAAGATTCCAGAACTTCGTAAGATTACGAAAGGTTTTCCTTAATTCTGTAAGGATTTTATTTTAGTATTTCTTATCCAAAATCATAAATTCTTGTCGGCATGTCTTTTGTAATAAATACCCAGTAGTTCACGAATAATACCAATATTTCTTTCACGAGGGCTAAACTGGCTCAGAATTTGGGATTATCAAAAGATTTCGTATTCATGAGAAAAGGAATTTCAAAAGTCATTTCGAAAAAATGCCGATGAATTATGAGACGTCAAGAATATTTAATTCCAGTTTCTCTCCCTCTCTCTCTCTCTCTCTCTAAAATGTTATTCTTTAGAAGACATGTATATCCTTTACTGTCACCGGCTGTTGGAAGGAATTATATATGTATGTTTTGGACACAGACTACTAAACATACATATATAGGCGTGTCTGTAAATATGGAAGCAAAAATATAATAATGAACATAACATAGTCAGTGACCCCAACACATTTGTATGAGCAAATAATAATAATTGTATAGAATACTTAATTAAAGATAGATAGATATATAGATAGATATAAGGAAAGCAACCTGCACGACCCACAGGAAAAATCTTAAACCACTGTATTTCCTTGGGACAAATCGCAGCCGAATAAAAAAAAAAAACCGTGATTAGCGCTAGAACAACCCACTCGCATCATAACAATCACATATGTAGCCTACTTTAATATGGCCATGCATGAATAAGTCTGAAATGCTTGTAAACGTGTATGTCATAACGTGAAATCATGTAGAATCACAGTGTAGGACCGAAAGGCCATTTTCCCTTCATCTTCTCTCGTGAACGAAAAGGTAAGTGATAATTTTGGTGTTAGTGAAGTTGTGTCTGAAAATCTGGATTCATATTTTCTCAGGGCAAAACTGGAATCAGAAATCGTAGTATGGAGAAACCATAGAGGTAAAGAAGTGATATTCTCTGTGTATATGTTTGTTTCGTGTGCGCGAGGAAGAAAGAGAGAGAGAGAGAGAGAGAGAGAGAGAGAGAGAGAGAGAGATTATCCATACTTTTATATGCGTGTACATTCATGGCTCCTCTGTAAAACTGCGGTCACAGATTTAGCCAAAATGGAAAGATGTAACAAAATCCCGGAAAAAGGGTAAAACAAGAAAATAACTTATTTTAAAAATGTTACAGAGATCCCTTTTCGGCAACAGAGACAGAGTAAAAAGCACTATATAGATTATTTTCTTGCTAAAAAAAATAATCCCCAAAGAGGCACAACTCAATTTTATTTTAAGGTTTATGTTTTACTTTTCAGCTGAAGCTTTTAAGACTATCTAATAGGACGGAAAAATGATTGCCGTTTCCGATTTTTTTCCTGCAAATCTCCAAGTAACCATTGTGAACAAGCGCACTGAATAAATACCTAGTGAGATGGGGATTATATGTACAGTATATATATATATATATATATATATATATATATATATATATATATATATATATATATATATATATATATATATATATATATATATATATATATATATATGTATATATATATATATATATACATATATATAGGTATATAATTGTGTGTTTGTGTATATATATATATATATATATATATATATATATATATATATATATATATATATATATATATATATATATATATATATATATATATATATATATATATATATATATATATATATATATATATATATATATATATATATATATATATATATATATATATATATATATATATATATATATATATATATATATATATATATATATATATATATATATATATATATATATGAGTAGAAAGGAAGATTAAAAAGCAATTCTATTTCTCACTTCAATTACATTTTAGACATTATACTCAGGTATCGTAATTTCTTCTCTCCGTGCATTTCGCTAAAGCTTTTCCTTCCTTGTCTGCAAAAATACCTTCATATCTGGGATGACTCATCTTTTCCTTTTCTTCTCGACCGATTTGAATCAAAGGAACGAAATCTATCCGATCAATAACTCGCCCCTCACCAGTCTACTGACGTCTCCCCGACTCCTTTTCGTACTGCTTCTGCGGAAGTGACAGTTAGCCTAACCAGAGGCTATCTCCTCCCCATCGGCCTAATGTACTCCCGCCAAGTTTTGGAATTCTCTTTCTTCTTGCTTCATGCCCCTCAGTGATTTAAAGCGCAAGTCTGTCTCTTACTTCCAGTCTGTGCTCTCTTTTTTTTACTGTGACGACTAGGTAATTCGATTGGTCACTGCATTCCAAATATGTAAATATATATAATATATTTATATATATATATATATATATATATATATATATATATATATATACACACACATACATACATCCATACATACATACGTATTTACATACATTCATGTAAATAAAGGCAAATGCAAAGAAGGAAAAACAAGAAACAACGGAATGGTTGCTGGGCCTTTCGACCGTTGTGTCGAGAGGCCTAGCAACCGCTCCGTTGTTGAGTTTTTTCCTTGGTGGCATTTGCCTTTGTTTATACATTCATCACGTTCCATATCTTCGTGAATCAGTTATACATACATACATATATACATACATATATACATACATACATACAGTATATGTGTATATATATGAATATATATAAATTTATATGTATATATATAAAGACATAATCCATTAATAAGTAAAGGACTAGTTTAAGTAGAAAGGCCTTGCAGCACTCCATTGTTTCTCTTTCCTTCGTGGATTTTGTCTTTATTTATATATTCATCACGTTCCATATTTTCGTGATTCAGTTATACTTTATATATATATATATATATATATATATATATATATATATATATATATATATATATATATATATATATATATATATGAGACTTTGATCATTTGAAATTGTCAATAACTGTGCATGTGTATGAAGGTGAAGAACTATTTTCAATTACAAATGAAGGGAGATTGTGCTAAAGATTAATTACAATAATAATAA
This sequence comes from Macrobrachium rosenbergii, assembly GCF_040412425.1. NCBI lineage: Eukaryota > Metazoa > Arthropoda > Malacostraca > Decapoda > Palaemonidae > Macrobrachium > Macrobrachium rosenbergii. Next base: position 10,523,079 of record NC_089751.1, read on the forward strand.
TAACAAGATAAGACGGTAGGCAACAAAGAAAGGTAAACAACAAAGAACCAAACATCTCTTTCAGAAAAGATCAAAATTTAATTAAAAGAGAAATAATTAATCAAACTACATTCGGTGTCAGATCAGCTGTCATCATGATATCGGCTGCTGATTGGCTTAATTCCATCTTATTCGAATGTACACAAATAGACTTTGAGCTCATACCAAAGCACTTATTTATATATGTGTAAGACACGGGATTATACACGAAAAATTTCAAAAAATAATTAATGGTCAATATATCCTTTTGAGATACTTCAGATATACCGATGCTATAATGATATAAATACAAAGTACCACTGGATACGTCATACGAACAACCAGAGAAGGAGGTGAGCCACGGGAAACTATCGAACTTGACTTTCGGATTCAGAGCTTCATCTGAAACTGAAGTGCTGTCCCTTTTATCCTGGTAAGGCAGTCTGTAATCATCTAAAGTAAAATTTCTTGTTTTCAACAGCAATATATATTACGCAAACATCCTTTGAAATATATGAAATAAATATGCCAAATGACTTCACTGCACAATAGTTTTGGAAAGCGATTATTATAGGTAAATATTCTATGACTGGCTAGAGTCATTGTATAGGTTTGTGACGATTTCTTATAAGTATATATATATATATATATATATATATATATATATATATATATATATATATATATATATATATATACTTTTTCTTCATAAATTTTTCTTCAACTGATAGTCATTATGTCGAAAATGAAACAATAAAAAAAAGCAACTGACTCTGCCAGAATTCACAAAATTCCTTTCTAGTCCGAACGTTGCATAGGCTACTCGTCAGTCTTTCTTTTATGCTGATCTCAACAGTAACCTTCTTTATATCGCATTTTTCATGAAAGTAAGTAGATATCTTGTCATAAGAATAAAGTGGGTTAGACCTATGGTCCACTGAAGGGGAGGATAATGCTATTGTAAGTCTTTAAAATTCTGAGCGGGAGAACATTACATAACTCGGTATTAACAAAGCTAGGCGGTATATTATGGAAGCCATATGTATATCGATGTATATCAAGTAAAAACATATTCATTTAAGTTTAAAAATTATGTATTATCAACATATCTATCCTATGTGAGCCCAATGAAGCTAATCATTCAAAATGTTGTCTCATGATTTTATTTTCAAATTGATGCTAAACGGAACACCACAGTTCTAACGGTTTTTGAAATACGCTTTCGCCTTCTATCATATTCAGCAATTTACTCAAAATGTTTTGAATATGTGATGAAAACCGTAAAACCACCGTCGGGCCCTAACGTCGAGTATCGGTCTATTATTTTGTCGACAGTGAAAGCAAAGCTGGTGTGAGGTAAAACCAGCTTAGGCCTACTTTCAAGAATGCATTCCCCTTTGCTATTACTACATAAAGCAAAAGCTTATCAAAATTGAAACTGTATTGTTAATTCAAATGAAGGAAATAAACAAATCTATTATTGGAGGCGCATTTGAGATGTGTTTTTCTATGGTGTGCCGATTTTACTACTTCAAAGTGGGTAACAATAACGAAGGCTAATAGGTGATGAGGAAGGTTCACCCTAACTGAAAATTTTTACGCACTTTTCGACGAGTACTAATATACAAAAAGGTAGGGAATGTTTTTAATGTTAGAATTCATATATGAAAAGTAACGAATTTCGTCAATTAGCCTACTCTAGTTTAACAAAAAAAAAAAAAAGTCGAGGCCTAGATCTGTATTAAGATGCTTTAAGAAAACGGGATCACCCTCTCTCTCTCTCTCTCTCTCTCTCTCTCTCTCTCTCTCTCTCTCTCTCTCTCTCTCTCTGTATTCGTTAGTGTCCTTTCCAAGCATTTTTCTCTCATCCTATGCCTGCGGGCGAATATATCTTACAGCGTTGCCATGACCACCTGTCAATGAATGTTAAGTTTTCGGTGACTTGAACTGAAATATATATACATACATATACATATATAAACGTGTGTGTGTGTGTGTGTAAAGAGTGTATAAAGATCACTGGAAAAAATCCTTTTCATTCAGAAGCGAAGACAATCTCGGTAGGACTGGATCATGATGTCTACGAGATTCGTTTTCTAATATTTTCTAATACCCCGGAACTGTGGTATTTAACCATTTTCTAAATCGCTGGTGAGGGAGATTCTCACTAAAAGTTACCCTCCAAAAATTCTCTCTCTCTCTCTCTCTCTCTCTCTCTCTCTCTCTCTCTCTCTCTCTCTCTCTCTCTCTCAATAATCTTAATGGTATCACCCAACTGATTTATAAATATACAGTAAGTGCACATAGGCCTATACTTAGTTAGATTCTTAAGAGCCTTAACCAAATTGAATGAACGTACAAACGAAATGGTACTAGACAAAGCCTGGATTTCGCCAGTTATTAACTTTCTTTAGTTTAAGCCTAGAAACATGAGCATGATGTAGTGTTTCTTTCATGATTAAAGTTGAATACAACAATATTTTGAATATCGTGTGTATCATTACACATACGTTACTATTAACTGACTGCATTTGCATACATAAGCATACATAGTTATCTATCTTCTCATATGGAATCGATAGAAGTTGTTTACGACCTTAACGAGTAACATACACTACATGTAGATAAAAACAACATACACTACATGTAGATAAAAACAAACAACTTACCTGACAGACCAAATTAGTTTTTGTGTGATAAAGCGAAGAGTTTTTTTTTTTTGTCAACCAGATGGTGCCATAATGGTCATTAGGAAAACAATGTCAAAATATAAAGCCTAGATTAAACATTCACGAAGAGATACTTCTTTCCAGTAGACTTTAAAACTCTTGCACACGAAAGTCACTACTAGTTAGTTTCTGGACTTCAGGAGGAAAGACACAACCGCAGTTATCTTGATGTTTTCTATCAATTTTTTCCACATTTACCTCAGACCCAATTCACGACTTCACACGATAAAACCACGAAGTGGTAAAAGCATTTGTACACACGCGCTTGAGAGCATTACGTTTATTACTGCACACTGAAGTTACGAGTGTACCGATAAGACCTGGAAATACAAAGTAGACGTTTGTGAGAGGCGACAAAGAAATCGATTAGCATAGAAGTACGTTTTATGGGTCACGGGATTGAGATCAGAGTATTATGATGACCTGTGCTTCATTCCTTTGCATACACACTCGCACACAAACACCCGCACACACCTTCACCATGTCAGGTGCAATTTTGTTTCCCGGGTTTTATTCCCCCTTTTCCGAGAAAGTTCACAACGAACCGAGTTCTCCCACATAACGAATGCCAGTCGCAGCCAACACATTTACGGAGATTAACTTTATAACACAATTCACAGGTAAGATACCGAGTATCACATTATCTTGGCACTTGTATCTTTTCGCTTACAATTGCTGCGAAGTACAATTAATGTCATGCTTACGTTTCAATAAGATATTCTACATTTGCTCCAAATTGCTGACACACAAATGCACGCACATGTACGTCACTGTCAACATGCGGCGAACAACCACCGACAACCTGACTCAACGGCAGCTGGGTTACTACTGTCGACGATCGTAGCCTTTGCAGCTCGGACTCTCGGTAGGGTGCTCTTCTTCTCCCTTGGCCGGCGAAGGATCCTCTCGTGCCTGGGAACTCTGGTCATGCTGAGTTGCCACTTGTGGATTTTTTCCAGGGATTGCCGGGACATTTTCATCTAAATGATTATCCTTGACAAAAGCCAAGAGGAGCACGTGAAAGATAAATAGTTTTTGTATCTTTTAACTAATATTTTAGTTAATATTTATTTAAATAGTAAAAACACTATATCTGCCACCTTAATCAATTTTCAGGGCAGAAAATTACAACGTATGTTAAAGATAGGCTTTCCCATTACTTTTAAAACGGTAAGCACGAAAATTCTAGGATCTTCAGCCCTCTTGAATTGCTTTATCACAGAACCATTCCTTTTCCCGGCGAGTTCATAGGATGAATCATGGCTCGTGTCACATCTTCCAAAAATGGCAGAAATACGCCAGGAAAACGTGTCAATTTCGACAGCTCAAGAATCTCTTTCAGGTCTGCTTTATGATGATGAGAGCAAGCGATAAAGCAAGCGAAAGCGAAGGCACGAAAACATTATTCTTGCGATCTTAATGACAAATTTTAACCCTAACATTTCTTCAAAACGATTATTCCCAAAGGAAAAGGTAACGGATTCGGGAGGAGATAAAAGTTTAGGACGAGAGCCAAAGAACATTATACTTTCTGGCAATATAATTCAGATCTTGACAGGCCCTCTCCATTTCATCCTCGTGCCAAAACAATAATGTAAAACCTTCTGTCGTACAACTTCCTTTTTTCCTCTAAAGTTTCTGTTTCATAACAATCTTCTCTCTCTCTCTCTCTCTCTCTCTCTCTCTCTCTCTCTCTCTCTCTCTCTCTCTCTCTCTCTCTCTCTCTCTCTCATTTGCCTTATCCTGCTTCCTCTAAGACCGAGCTGTTTGCCTAAATAAATATTTTTCTAACATTCGTCTGACTATGATAAAAATGAAGAAATGAAGTCAATAGATTCTTAATAATTATCTTTACATTCGTTCAATATCAACAAGAACATGTGTCCATGATGTAAACAGAATTTACTAATTTTTCATGATGATGCGCCAAAGGACACGAATTCATCAACCAATTTTTCCCTTCTTCCTCAGCAAGAAAAATATTCCAACATTTTTTTCCAGACTGATTTTGGAAAATAACACTGCAACATGCAGTAAATAATGAACATGTTTTCGAATGATGAAAAAACTGTCGCAGCAAAGTTCATTTCCAAATGTCAGTGTCGTTTCCGTTGATTGGTGTGGAGGCGTGATTCTTCATTCATCACCAAGGATTGCATCGTTGCATCATTTTCCACGAGAACTAGCAGTATGATGGATGTTTCGTCGATGAAGAACTGTAAAAATTAATAATCATTGTGAACTGGTTGCGGGGAGTGTGACACAAAGATACAGAAAGCAATTGTCAGTGATTCGACTGATTCAGTCGGCAAAGCCTAAGGTGGAGAGATCCACCTCCCCACTTCGCATTTTTCGGAATTTGTTCTTGTCTTCGATGTCATCTTTTGAACAGTGTTTCTAACCAAATAACAAAGTTGACATAAGCCACTTTTTCGTCACTGACTTCATTTAAAACGCTTCAAGAAAATTATGGTGTTCACTTTGGTAAATTTAATCAACCTTCCTTGCATAGCCAGTACTTAGGGAAAGTGTGTATTGGGAGAATAATAATTTGATCATTTTTTTTATGTTACTTTAAACTCAATAATTTCATAACAAAAGGAAAGAATTTGAGGAAAAAAGTAAATAGAACATGTTTTCACGAAGACTTGCACTTCACATCATGCAATCACATTCATCTATGGATTTAACTATTACACATAATTCAGTTTTATGCTATGGCGAGCTTGTTAGCGCGCTGGAACCCGGCTCTGCTGTCTCCCCTACCCTCCCGATTCCCTACCTACCCCGCCCCCACCCGAGGCGGACAAACAGGTTTGCAGGAGTTGGGTGGATGCCTCCCCTACCCTCCCATTCCCCTATCTACCCCGCCCCGACCCGGGCCGGACAAACAGGTTTGCAGGAGACGGGTGGATGTCTCCCCTACCCTCCCGATCCCCTACCTACCCTGCCCCACCCGAAGCGGATAAACAGGTTTGCAGGAGACGGGTGGATGTCTCCCCTACCCTCACAGTCGGGGCGGACAAGCCGGTTTGCAGGGGGGTGGGTGGCTGTGCCATGTCTCCCCTACTGTCACCCGGGGGAGGACAAACAAGGTCCACTCGAATTTTATTACTATAGATTCCTTAAGAGCTGCGGGTGAAATCAGACTTTTTTTTGTTGGTTCTGGTAGATCGGTGTGGAGACTTATTGGGTCCTTTAGTATTTAATACGAAAGCAGCCTTTGAGCTTTGCGTCCAGTTCAATCCTTACGATTCTATGTTCTTTCTCTGTCTGAGGATAATATTCCACTATCATAACTAATGGTGTTAAACTTATTTCATGAAATATGGTTTGTATGGGATACTGAACCAATCTCACAAATTGAAAATAGTCATAAATAAATTTTGTCGCAGAAATATATAGAAAATAATTCCGGTTTGCCATTGAGAATGTGAACTCATCTGCAATGAATGCATATTAAACAAAGTCTGAGAAATAATATATTCTGAGCCAATATCCGTTAGAGTCAGATACGGAGTCAGACTACCTCGAAAGTTTGAATGTGGCAAATAATGAAGAGGGTGAAGTTTGTAAGTTCATTCGCAATGTCATGGATGGACCAAACATTCAAAATATAATCAGTAAGACAAAGGTAAGTTTTACCCTCAGTGACACCAAGAATTTACTGGAGACAAAATTTTATATGCTAAAGGAACATTGATAAAATTATGGTGAGATCGTTCATTAGCTTTTCAGAAGCTAATTTTATGCATTAAAACGCAAAGCCACAGTCTGCCACTGAATCTTTAGAAATATATTTACAACATTCTATAGTTCCTGACAATGTTTTACATATCAAAAAAGTTTCTTGAAAATATATTACGAGGTCATTAATATCATTATCAATTACCAAGGTAAAAATGAGTTGCATATCGCAATATGACATTATGTTGGTACGCTTACCTATAAGGAAAACCTTTTGACATCAATTAAATGTTTTATAAAGTTAAGAACTTATATAACAGTTCCATTAGATTTTTTCACGGTTATTTACAACCTAAAGATAGAATGTGTTTTAAGACAAAATGATAAAAATAATGCACGCACAATGAATCAGGTGATAGGTGCTCAGTCGACTGAGATGAGTTTCTGCTAGTGGGGAAAAGGTATAGATAGGGATAGCATCATCGTCCTAAAACTTTGATGTGTTGGGCAATGTATTGCCCTTCTCTAGCCAAGGCAGTAAGAGCAGAAGGGTTGGGCTTGGCAACGAAGATGGCAATAGGCTTTTCTCATAGGGGAAAGCATATTTTATCAGGAAAACAGAAGGCAGGAAGAGAATTCTATAGTTTCGCAACAACAGAAAAGAAACAGTCACTGAACACGCATCTACAAAGAAAAGATTCAGAAATGAGGGTGAACCTCCCAGCTGAGCTGATCAGAATACTAACTGTAAAAACGGCAGAGAAACCCAACTTGCGGTGTTGAGGATGACGGTCAAGACATGCGGTTACATTAGAATAACTGATCTTACACATTAGTTTAGATAGTATCCTAGTTCCTCGTTGGACTTGTCGGTATAGTTCTCGGCTAGCACTCTGCTGGGCTCGCGTTCGAGTCTCTGGCCGGCCAATGAAGAATTAGAGGAATTTATTTCTGGTGATAGAAATTCATTTCTCGCTATAATGTGGTTCGGATTCCACAATAAGCTGTAGGTCCCGTTGCTAGGTAACCAATTGGTTCTTAGCCTCGTAAAATAAGTCTAACCCTTCGGGCCAGCCCTAGGAGAGCTGAGCTGTTAATCAGCTCAGTAGTCTGGTTAAACTAAGGTATACTTAACTTAACTTTAGATATTATCCTGTTCCTAAGGAAGTCTTAAGGAAAAATACTCAAACATGGGAACAATATCTCTGACAGGGACGAATAATTCCAAATAATATATACTTTTTCAAAGGCTCATCTTGCAAATTCAAATTTTTGACTTAGCGTAACTTATGTTCGATTTTATTTGACTCTTTTTAAGCGAAAATCAAAGAATGCTCCCCATATTTATTAGAAGCGTTGATCCTGGAGGGTAAAACTGGGATCATTAAAATACTTTTTGTAAAACATTTAGACTTCATATTTTTCAGGAGAAAAAAAAAGTAGTTGAACTCTTCTACCATATTTTGCAATTAGTTTAATTATAAAATAAATAGTTGCAAAGAATTATTGCTATTATGAAACATAAGCATTTCAGCAGTGGCAACAATTTAACTTTAACCCAGTAACCTTCTGGAACACATTTCCTTTACAGGATATTATGCGGAATTCATTTATGTTTTGTTGTTCGGTTGAACTGCGACAAAACTTTTCTTATTCTTAATCAATATTCATCGAGGAATGGATACAACCACCTTTGTTCCTTCTGAAAGAGGAGCGATTCCTTGGCTCAACATGCCATATGACCCGGCATACCGTGTGACAAAACCAGTTGCATAGAGTAACTAAGTTAAACTTTTAGATTCAAGCTGCAACTGACGGAAATACATATATTTCCCCCTCGCAGTATGTCCGGACCGGACTTTGCTGCACTCATATGGTTTGCCTTGCTGTATATCAAATCACTGTGAGTCTGTTATTGCTTTGTTTATACAAAATATGCTCTAAAGATCGCGGAAAGTTAATTCAGTTGGCTTCATGAAACTTTAACAATACTATTTTGCATAGTTTGTATCGGCATTCTGATTTTGGCTCAGCAATTCATTCCACTCATTCGAGTTTAAAGGGGAAGATTTCATTTTATAAACTGAAAGCTAGCGTATTTAGAAGAAGCCTAACAAAGTTATGACAGCTTTAAGCATTAGACAATAAAACCATTGCTCAAAAACTTTAGTCTTTTCAGTCACGACGGAAATAAGAGAACGAAGAGAAAACTTCCTAAAGTTAAATATTTCATCGCCTTCAACAAATAATTGAGACGAGGGGTGACAGCATAATTGAGAAAGCTTGCCAACAATAAGCGGGAAAGAAAACCATTTGTCTAATAAGAAATGGAATATAAAATTTAGGCCAAAGGCCAAGCACTGGAACTTATGACTCATTGCTGGAAGGGAAATTGAGAGTAAAAAGGTTTTAAAGGCTCAACGGGAGAAAACCCTCACATTTGCACTATGAAACAATTGTTAGAAGAGGAAGGAATGTAAGATGGAAGAAAGAGAATATGAACGGAGGTACAGTAAAAAGGATGAAAGGGGTTGCATCTAAGGGCCGAATGGACGATGCAAAGAACCTTAAATAATGCCTACATTGCACCGTGTGGGGTACACTTACGGTACTACCTCCCTTCGCGAATTTGTCTGATAAGAGACTGGTGTTTAGACGGGTAGACCTGGGGGATCAGTACACCGAGAGTCAATAACTGGATTGGCGACCTCCCTGTCGAGCGTGTGACCTCATCCAGCACACAGTACCAAAGTATGCACAATCGTTTAGCAAACTACATTTTACTTAGCATGTTAAGTTACATTGGTATTTCCTGTAATATTATTTAGCGAACGTTTTGAAAACACGTTTAGTAAAATGTGATTTTTTTCCCACTGTGCTCAACATTTTGTAAACAAACCGACGACAGAAGAGGTTAGCAAAATCATTTCTTGCTATTCTGTAGTTTTGGGACGATACTTAGAGAGATTTATTAAATACGGACTACCGAAAGATAAAATAGTTCTTAAAAAATGAAAAAACAATGATTCAATAAATTTTGATGTAGTGAAATTATTTGGGTATATTCGAAATTTAGTTATACCTAGAATAAGGTTTAAATAACAGCATCTTACCAAATTTGTAGTTTGAATCACAGGTTTAGCTAAGGATACCAAACTTGATGTTCTTGCTATCGCCAATCTGTGAGTCATTGTTTGATGAAAGCATAACAGTTTAAACAAGGATTTGTTATACTTATAAGAAATACAACTATTTTTACTTTGAATCGAATAACAAACGTTGCTTCTGCGGTTTGTTTACGTTTTCCTGAAATACACTCACAAAGTGTGATGTCTCGGAATTTCGTTAAGAATCCACGTTTGATATAATGCCTTTTGCTAAACATCTCTAATGCTGCCTTATGTCTAAAAATGAAAAATGATGGTATAGACAGTATCTTACAGGACTACGTACTGCAAAGAACTCTTAATGACTAACAAAATAAAGCAGGAGTACTTATGCATCACAGTAACATGTCTAGAAGATGAGACTTGCTATACAACCAGTAACCTTTAGGCTTATAGGCCTTCTTACGACTAATTATTATTTTCAATAATGACAAGATTATTAAATTTTCAATAAGATCAATTCTGATTTCAAAACAAAATCCCAATGCACCAATTTTACAGACATGTTATAAATTATTTTACCAGACCACTGCTGATTAACAGCTCTCTACATAAGATCTTATTTTACGGCTAAGTTCTTGATTTCAAAACTAAAATCGAACCATTATGCACCAATGAATTTCTACTAAATAAATTCCTCTAACTCTTCATCAGCCGCTGAAAATATCAGACATCTTAACCGACTCGGCTAACAAAGAGCTGACATATCATATCTTCTGACTAGCACAAAATAAGGGGCACCAACTTTAGCATGCTTTGCTTACCTGTAAAATGATTTTACATTTTCTCTTGAAGAATTCCTGTTCCCATTTCTGATATTATAAACTACACAACGTACCATTACGAAGATAATCAACGAAACAAAAATCGTAGGCACACTAAGAACTCATTCAACTTCCGCGGTTCCCGGGTCATTGAAGAGCTGTGCAGACGTATATCTTTCTGATTTCAGGAAAATTTACTACATTTTAATAATCATAAACTGATTTCACTGAATTCGTGTACACATTCGGTGAGATGACAAGCGGCGACTGCGCTCGACAAAACCAGAGTATGACTGTGTTTAGCTTAAAGGTACAGTATGATAGGCTGTGGGTCATACAGTATATAATTTGCTGAGAATTTTCTTAAGGACATTATCTCCTTTCGAAATAATAGGATCATAAAAAATGACGTAGACCTATAATGCTCAATGTCTTTTTGTTGGTTTATGCAGCTTATGACGTTTGGATTATAGGCGTACCTTATATTCAGCCGTTTTATTGTGGTTCTTGTTGTGGTTGTTCTTGTTTTTGTTGTTGCTCTTATAGTTCTTGTAGTGTCTTCGAATACTTCTTATAAGGTGACCTAACCTAACATTGCATAATAAACGTAGACCTATTCATAATGTTAATAGTGTGAAGAATTATCTGCCTACTATTGTTAATTGAAATTTAGCCATTTGTTTTAATTAAAAGTAATTGAGATCTTATGAATATAATCTACGCTAGAATATTCTCCTAACGAGAGAGAGAGAGAGAGAGAGAGAGAGAGAGAGAGAGAGAGAGAGAGAGAGAGAGAGATTTACTGACACTTATGTATCCTTTTGTCCAATACGGTAATCTGCAAAAATGCCCCCCAAATCAAATGAAACATGGACTACTCGCAGACTGGCTTGGGTCACCTCATACATGTCTTTTACAGTTCATTTATTTTTTTTTTTTTCGTTGTGTATCTTATGATGCCTTCCTACCATAGCCTTCATTTTCATAGAAATGCTACAGCAGCCCTACATTTGATATGTTAGCCCTTTCATAAATATATTTTCTATAAAATTTACTGAAGGCAGTTCGATAGTTGTGGTCAGGCTGAGGCAGTCCTATGATCGGTCTGTGGGTGCCATTGGCTACATGCCCACAAGATTTACTTTTATTCTCTGGGGTATAAGTGGCGTTGCAATTACTATGGTCATCGACGCATGTATACATGTATGTGTATATGCAAGTGTGCTTATACGTGTACATTCTACTGCATGCATATACATTATATATCGTGGAGTTGAAGCTGCTATATAAATTAAAAGCTACTCTATTCTAACAAATACGGGTAGAAAACTATTTGCAATAAAAAACTGACGTGTAAGCCTATGTCCTGTCATTGCCTCAAAATGTAAGAATTTGATGTATAGGCCTATGCCCTGTCATTACTTCAAAATATAAGAAATTGACGAGTAGGCCTATGCCCTGTCATTGCCTCAAAATATAATTGACGGGTAGGCCTATGCACGGTCATTACCTCAAAATGTAAGAATTTGATGTGTAGGCCTATGTCCTGTCATTGCCTCAAAATGTAAGGATTTGATGTATATGCCTATGCCCTGTCATTTCTTGAAAATATAAGAAATTGACGAGTAGGCCTATGCCCTGTCATTGCCTCAAAATATAAGAAATTGACGTGTAGGCCTATGCCCTGTCCTTGCCTCAAAATATAAGAATTTGATATGCAGGCCTAATCTCATAATGATATTAGCATTTGACATGCAGGATTGTGATGAATTAATTCCCTAATATCGGAACTGGCTGCATAAGTCTATGCTTCATAGGTAGCCAATGCCACAGCCAGAGATGCTAAGGGTGAAAGTAATACGAATACTCACTACGAGAGCGAAAGAATGATGGGTCTAAAGATGCACTAAAATATCATTGTTATAGAAACCCAAATGGGTTCGTAGTAGGAGCATTTACGAGCGATGAGGATATGAAAAATAAAAGGAATAATAGTTACTTCATCATGAAGGTCAATTAAATAATGTTTTTTTAGAAGATTCCTTTTGGTCTATCAATTCGTCTCATTAATTTAAGCCTTTATTCTCAAGTGAACAATCATGAAATTATTAGTGAGTTTACAATGCTTTATTCTGCACGTTAATCAAGCAGGAACTAGCAGGAATGATTCACAACGGGTGATCTGGACTTTCACCCTCTCCCAGTTGACTGCTGAATGATGGCACTAGAATTCAACGTTGTTTGCAATGGGAATATCAGATAATCAATTTATCGATGACATAAAATGCTGTTCAAATAGCCTACGTTATAAAACCTTCATGATGCAAGAATTACTCTGCAGAAAGAGTTCTTGGTGGCGTATATTGCAATCAACATATTTTATACCAAAATAATATAAGCATCCCGACAGGCTTATTCCGGCCATAAAATCAGTGGCTGTCATAGTCCAAACATAAATGATTGTCCTTACACTATCAACTGAGCAAAGACTAATTGCCAGTTTTTGAATGTGAAAGTCCAGTGTGGGAAATGTTCAAAGTTTGGCAGATAGGTTTATTTTCGCAATAGGAAAAGGAAACCTTCTGTCTTATGGGTGTGACCAACATTCTTGGTGTAGTTTCTTTGGTTCACAAACAAAATTGTTGTTGAGAAAAGTAAGGAAAAGAAACACATCGGCATACCCTGATCATTCGAAAAAATTTGGCTGGCCATTATTGTAGTGTCGGTAAATCGATCAATAAAGACCGTTTCACGCATACATTTAGAAATAAATTGAAACGAAGGAAAAAAGAAGAGGTAAAGCCTTTAGAGATGATGTAAACACCATCGATCCAATTACGCTAACACTGTTACCTAGAAAATCGCACATGAGGTTACGGCAATATGAATAACACCAGGTGTGTCATCCAGCCCTGAACTACTCGGACAATGCTAACACGCCAGGCCGTCTGAATAATTCAAAGAAAAAGGGTGACACTGCCAAATGCTGCCGTGTGGTTTCAAGTTCCCTTCTGTCTATTACATGATTCGTGGGAGTGTTTCTATCTCAGGATTTCCTAACTCTGGAATTCCCTTTCCGTTTCTTTTTTCCACCTATGTCAGGTGGGTCTGTCGCTTCCTTTTTCATCTTTTTTTAGTTTTCTGTAAAAGAAAACTATTGAGATGGCCATTTGCCTGTACGTCCGCACTTTCTGTCCGCCCTCAGATCTTAAAAACTACTGAGGCTAGAGGGCTGCAAATTGGTATGTTGATCATCCACCCTTCAGTCATCAAACATACCAAATTGCAGCCCTCTAACCTCAGTAGTTTTTATTTTATTTAAGGTTAATGTTAGCCACGATCGTGCGTCTGGCACTGCTGTAGGTACTAACAACACAGGCCATCGCCGGGCCGTGGCTGCACAGAAAACTTGATTGCGCCGAAGAAACTTCGGCTCATTTTTTACTTGTTTTATACTTTAACTACCTTCGGGTCTGGACTAGAGACGGATTGCAAGGCTGTTATCTCCACCACCTCCCGAAATCAAACATTTTGAAGTCTCGGATGCATATGTCAATGTACATTTGAATTTGTACATTATGCAACTTTACACGACTGTTCCTTATAGGAAAATATAAATCACTGGTATACAAACATATGTTTAAAAAAACCTAGGTATCGCTAATACAGTACTGAAATTATTAGTCATTTTGTTACTGAATAATGTAATGATTTTTATTAAGAATTCTCAGAGCCACTCTGTAAAACACATCTTGTAAAACAGTCAAGATTTCATTAGTGATCCACCTTCATATTACATGGTAACACTTCAGCGGTCTTATTTATAGGCTAAACCCATTACAAATTAATGGTAACCATGGACTATGTACCTCCGTTACCGTTATCGGATATGATAAAATTTAATTTTTCCTGCCGGTCTGTCTCTCACTCATTCTTGATGACTAAAACTAGTTTGCACAGTCACGAACAATAACAAGGGAACAGGTCAATAAGAGTTTCTGCTTCAGACAGAGAACTTCCTTTAAGCCAATATTTCGGTTTATCAGTAGATAATTTCCCTGTTTTTTTTTTTCTATACACTCCAAAAAATGACCCATACAAACGTAAAGTAATTCCTAGAATATTAACAAAACTTAAGTAATGGCTTAGTTGCATACGTTGACTCGTCAAATCTTATTTTCGATTGAAGTTCACAATACTTCGTTCTGACAGACTTTTGAAACTCATTGCTAGAAACTCAATCTCGAGCTTGAAAGAATACGGTTAAAACACCATCTTGAGGAATACTGCAATCTTCTATATAATATAATATAATAATAATAATATCCGAGTGGATCTTGTTTGTCCTTCCCCTGGCGACAGTAGGGGAGACGTGTCACAGCAACCCACCCCGTGCAAACCGGTTTGTCCCCCACCCCAGGGGCTGGGTAGGTAGGGGAACGGGAGGGTAGGGGAGACATTCACCCTCCTCCTGCAAACTTGTTTGTCCTCTTCGGGTGGGGGCGGGTAGGTAGGGGAGACAGCAGCGCCGAGATCCAGCGGCGCTTGGAGCTCTCGCTAACAACCTCATTTGCTAACAACGATCTACCATGCAAATTGTTTTAAAAAGAAGATTCGTTTTTATAAGAGCGAGGAACGTAAGTATTATACCATTTTCGTAAATATAATTACACATTTCTTTAAGCCAGTTAATCAAATTTAGTCCATTTCAGTTGTCATGTATTATACCTCAGAATAAATACAAAATGAAAGTTGAATAGCTGAATGTGGAGGCAACGTGTTACTAATGGCAGAACAGAAGACC
This sequence comes from Macrobrachium rosenbergii, assembly GCF_040412425.1. NCBI lineage: Eukaryota > Metazoa > Arthropoda > Malacostraca > Decapoda > Palaemonidae > Macrobrachium > Macrobrachium rosenbergii. The sequence continues at coordinate 10,538,248 of NC_089751.1, forward strand.
TTATTCACTGTCAAATTACCTGCAGACAAGTTGAAGTTAGGACGAATGACGATCATCATCTATATTCGAGACTAAATCACGATTTCCCACAATTGCCGGCAGGTCATTGCAAATTGAGCAAGATATTCAGCACTATTGCCACTGGCTTGTTGCAGGTTTATGGTGAAGTATTTATTTTTGTTTAAATTCTCTTTGAAGTTTAGGTGAATGTGAATTTACCAACTTCGATTTAGATTATCTAAACAATTGTTACTGTATTTATGAAAATAGTTGACACGTTCTTTGCCGTGTTTACATTCGTTAGAAACGCCTTTATTTTTAAGTTATTTCTGTGACTGAACCAGTATCTCATACGCTAAAGAGACGAGATATCTCGAAAATGCTCGATAGTTTTCTCTGTAACCATCGAATTTGTGGTTTTATTTTATTAGAAACACGTATTGTTCAATTGCATTTTTTCGGTATTGACATTCGTAGTAACGAGTGTCTAAATGTTCAGTTTAGCCAAAACCTCCAAATTTGTCGACTAATGTTTATCGCTAATTCACCTACGAAGCAAGCGCACATAGAACAGATTTCTAATCGGAAGTTTTACTAGTTTTTTGCAATTGCGTTTGCCACCTTTTGAGACCAGAAAGTGTCTTTGTCAAGTTGTTGGTAAAACACTGAACCCCGTAACCATTAATTATATATTACTCGAAATGCCTCTCTTTGAAAAAAGTTTTATATTGGTACAAGAGATTCGTCACAGTAAAGGAACCAAAAACCCTTTTTATATACCCCATCAGTTGTATACACACACACTCAATATATATATATATATATATATATATATATATATATATATATATATATATATATATATATATATATATATATATATATATATATATATATATATATATATACATATATGTGTGTGTGTATGTAATGCATATATACATATACATGAAGTTTTGCCGCTTATACACACGTAACTTTTTTTATGTTTACAAGTATTAAGCCACAAATATCACTTAATATAAAATGCACTTAAATCACTAACATAAATACTTTTTCATGGCTCCAAACCTAGTCAGACACATACTCAAATTTCCCTAATATCACTTTTCCATTCCTGGACGTTACACACTCACCACTAAGACTAAGTCTTGTCCTCCTGCTGCACACAATCATACCCATTTAATTCTCGAACTAACATACATCTATTTTTTTACTCTTTCATAGAGCCTTCTTGGCATTAATTGTTGTATACCTTTCAGTTATCCAAAACAGAACCAATCATTATACCTCTTATTCAAGTATACATTTCCATTTTACCCCTATCTTATTAAATGTCAAAACATCCACAAATCTCTCCTCAAGGTAATCAACTTTCATATATTTGGTCTCTGCTACACCACGCGTTGTGCGCCACCAAAACCCCAAAACTTTGTAATGTATTTTTCGAAAATTTTTTTTTATTGAAGTATCAGTACAGGCTATCAGGCTACAGGCAACTTACCTCCGGCTATTTGGTGCGGTTTTATCATTTTCTTTTCTGGAAGCCCTTTAGTAGGGAGAAGTCGCACTGCCAGTGGCCTCAGGAGAAGAGGTTCATCTGCCTTTTCGGGGTCTGCCCTTTCAAGGGCTCCGTGATCCCTTCGTTGACGCGCCTTTGCTTTGAGGTATACGATATCCGTATCCCAAACGAATGCTTTTCTCAGTAAATAGACTGACCTGACGGGTGTGGTTACCCTTGGCCATAAGATAGAAAAAGTCATCTGTTTATTTATAGAGATTTCCACCTCTAAGGCATTACAACCATCCATTAGGCGCACGCACACACACAAATATATATATATATATATATATATATATATATATATATATATATATATATATATATATATATATGTATATATTATAACAATATATATATATATATATATATATATATATATATATATATATATATATTATAACCATCCATTAGGAGCACGTGCACACACACAAATATATAAATATACATATATATATATATATATATATATATATATATATATATATATATATATATATATATATATATATATATATATATATATATATATATATACATATAAAAAGGATTGAGTAAAATGAATCATTAGGTGCCTGCAAGGAAACTCGGGCGCTTGTGTCCATGCCTTACAAGTTATTCACAAACGCTGACTGTAGCAGGCTTGTGACTCCCAGTACCCATTGACATGTTTCGTTGTTTATTTCTCCTATCAATCTTGCAAGGCATCTTGAAAGACTTGCACTGTCGTTTTCAATTTTGGATGACTTTTGGGAGCGATGTAACAGTTGACCAGTAAATCCGTTTATCTGAATAACTCTCAGTTTAATCGCTTACTGTCCAATCGTCCACTAAGGTTAAAGTTCTTTAAACCACTTTAATATAGGGGTCAGAAATCAAATAAGAATTTAATGAGGCCGTGACTTTTCAACTGAACGAGAATGAGAATCATACTTGGCTTGCATAATCCACTGATAAAGCTGATGTGCAGAGTAGGGTCACAGTCAAACTTAAAGGTCAGAAGTCAAATAGGAATTTAACCTTGAATATAAAATTTAAATTATATGAGGTACCGACTCCATTTCTGGTATTTGGATTCCCTAAAGTAAGACGAAGTGTATAGAAATGTCATGATGTAGGTGTTCTTCAAAGTCAAATGTCAGATTGAAATTTAAACTTGGCCACAACTTTTGAACTGCAAGAAATAGACTTCATATTGGCATGCATACTCCGCTAATAAAGCTAATATGTAATGTGATCACGGTCAAGGTTAAGTTCAAGGTCATTGTCAAATGCATTGCGTTTTACAAACAGGTTTTTTTTAAAGAAATCAGCCTGTTCTACTAAAACAGAGATCAAATCAAATGATACTACTACGGTATGTCCGTGCTTCGTTTTCATACCGCGAATTACAAGATATGTCGATTTAAAACACGCGAGAGAAATCTTAAAACCCTTAACAGATTAAATTTACCAACCGTCGAGGATAAAAGGAAAAGAATATTATCGCACTAAATAAAGAAACTTCTTTAATACTGCTACGTAAGACACAACCGCACGCTTTTCAAAGACAAAAACAGCGGGATAAATTCATTTTTGAATGCCAATGGCGCCTACACGGAATGAGACCTCCCATTGTTCTGGTTCTGGGTATGAAACTTGGATTTTTCATTCAACAGAAGGATTTCATTGTTGTCCCTTTTTTTCATGAGGACTGGCAGTTTGCAGAATTGCGCTTCTTGCTGAAAAAAAAAAAAAAGAATATGTATCTAATGGAAAGAATAAGGGAAGAAACGTGAGGTATACAATACAAGTGTCAGAGTCTAGAAGGGAGGAAATCTCGTAAATGACTCAAAGGAATTCGACGTTTTGAAGATACCAAATGCCGTTTGCAAGATCAGTTCCAACTCCTGCATTTCCATATAAGCTCACCTTATATTTTATGGAAATCAGGGGAATCCATTGCAACTAGTGAATTTTCATACCTATTCACTTCAACTTTTGTAAAGACAAAAAGAGATTTATCTGGTAACTGTATTCTCAGATATATCCACTTCATCTCTTATAAAAACAGAAATTACAATATGGAGAGCCATTCACAGAAATGTTCGCAGGTACATACACTTAATCTTTTATAAAAAAAAAAAAAAAATTTTTAAATAACAAATAAAAACTGCGCCAAAGTTTCTTCGCCGCAATCGAGTTCTCTGCACAGCATATAATGCTGTATGAAACTTTCAGCCACGTCCCATGAAACTCTCAGCCGCGTCCCATGAAACTTTCAGCCACAGCCTTGTGGTGGCCTGTGTTGTTGGCACCTATATCGGTGCCAGATGCACGATCACGG
>NC_089751.1:10547134-10562134 GCF_040412425.1 Macrobrachium rosenbergii
TGATTGGTTTAGAAGCTACTTATGCCAGTACAGTTCTTGACCATGGGCGGATCGTAAACACAGTGAGGTGTTATTAAAGGGAATAAGAAGCCCGTTGTGAGACTCTGGGCTTGGTGCCGACACTTAGAGGATCCCAACGGCTCTTATCTTCAAGATCATTCACCCCATTAAGTCCGCTAGCCTAAGCTAGTTATGTTCGGGATAAACTATGTCAAATTTTATGGATTTTTTCCGTGCTAATTTCTTTTTTCAACATTCACTAATCGTAAAACACTAAAAACATGAATGTGGCAAAGACCAGATTTTGCCTGCGACTGGTTCTTTACCTATGGCTTGCAAAGCGATGAGAAACAGAGACAAAAGTTTACATCCCATTCTTTGAACTAAATGCATATTTAAAACTTGCATCTTCCAATGCTGCTTACAGTTCAGAAAGCGTTCATCGATCTCGGTATTGTAATTACTCTAATGATCCTATTTTTCCATCAGAGTATATAAAAATTTGTTCTATCGTCCCTTTTTATAGGAAAATAATATATTCTGGACTTTTCAATAAATTTACTTCCTAAGAAGAATCATCTTAACTTTTTTCAAAACAGTTATACTCATGTTCCCCTAAAATTTTCATTTTCATTTTTATTTTATTAATCTGCATTTTTAATCTCAGGGTCTTTGGAAAAGTCTGCGAAGTAGGTTAAGTTTTGTTACATAAAAATAAACAAATGATTGTATAGGACATTGTATGCACGAACTTTGGTTTAGCATTTCAAATCATTTGATCATTTTAAAGAAGGCAAAAATTCTGACAATACTCGTAGGTAACGCATAGTATCAGTAAATAGAGACAGAACGAAAATTAGCTTTTTCCTTACATGAAGATTAACTTCATGAACAGTATGGGACATGCGCCCTATATTTTCACCCGAAAAACCAGTATTACCTGGAACGGTCGACTTTCTGAGACTATAATATTTCAGGGGAAGATAGTTCCAGTGGGTACAGTCGTATGTCCATTATGAGAACCCTGTCCATTTATTTAGTGGCATCCTTCCATGGTATGCGACCCGCCATTCTCCAGATGAAACTAAACAGAAATAATTAAATGGAGGAACCTCAAGCGGGATGAGGAGAATGTAATTTGCTGTGCATTAAATCACTTCTGTGGGACACACGATACGTAGATTTCAACACAAAATTAAACTAGTAAAAATTGCCCAGTCGAGTTTTCAAGGGCGGGGCCATAGGAAATAGATCTATCTTTCGGTAGTCTCAGTATAATGCTGTATGAGCCGCGGCCCATAAATTCTCAGCCAGCCGTGGTGGCCTGTGTTGTTGCCGTGCCAGAGGCACGATCATGGCTAACATTATCCTTAAAATAAAAACTTCTGAGGTTAGAGGGCTTAAATTTGGTATGTTTGATGACTGGAGGGTGGATGATCAACATATTAATTTGCAGCCCTCTAGCCTCAATAGTTTTAAAAATCTGAGGGCGGACAGAAAAAGTGCGGACGGACAGACAAAGCCGGCACCATAGTTTTCTTTTCAGAAAACTGCAATACAAAAAGTCTACGACACTAATCTCCTTTCGACGCTTGCATAAATCTGTACTCTGTGAAAAGTATGTGAAAAGTATCGAGATCCTTTACTTAGAATAAAGCACCTAATTCTAAAGTGTAAATAAACTAATTTTTTCTAAACAATTAGAAAAAAATCTCTATAAAAAGTCATTGTAAAATAAGGAGCGAATGATGGGATTCGGGAGCAAGACAACACTATCTCCAAAGATTGTCTCAAAATACCTCACATAAAGAAAAATGAAGGAAGTTTCATCTGGACTTCAACCCATCGACTTCATATCCATTGTAACTCTAGTCAAGTGAAATCTAACACTGGAACTTCATGGAATCAACAATTCCTGCCTTCAGAAAAGTAGGAAAGAGTCAGAGATTTAACTTAAGTACCAGAAAAGTAGAAAATACAATAAAAGTACATTAGGAGAATGTGTTTTTGAAGTGAGGATATAGGACAACAAATAACAATAAATCATTAAAAAGACAGTTCCATCTGAATTTTGCTCTCTTGAATTCCCGTTCAACATTCGTAGAAGTTCCCACCATGGAAGATTAGTTCAAATGACGCTATTATGTATATAAAAAAAAGTAAAAAATAACTTTCGCACAGTTACCTGAAAGAGTTAAGTACACAGCTTATTATCCCCAATTTGCTTTAAGATTTTGTTGATATCAATCACGAGGTTCGCTCTTTTGCCGTCTTGATAATGAGCAAGCAAATTGCAATTGCAAATCATTTTTAAATCTTCTGTTTTAATACTGTACATATGCTTGATTACGAGAATGCAAGAAATTTTGTTTTGTAGTATTTTATGTTTTTCAAAAGCATTTTAGAAGACAGATTTACCTTGTTAAATACCTTACAAGTGTTTTAGTTCTACAAATAGTTCAGCATAAGAGGGCTGTTTTCCACTTATTTCGGGTTTCTAGGTTAATTTTATTCGTTTATGTTATTTCATACGGTATATCTTTTCAGTTACCTCCACACTACGCTCTTGCCCTGTTTCCAGTCAGGAAAATTTGATACTTATTCGTCCAACTCATCCTTTTTCGCCTTCTTGCCCTGTTTCCAATCATAGCCTAAACTAGTGTTTGGGTCTTCCCTTCTCATCAAGCAAACACTGCAAATCCTCAAAATAAATTAGTTAAAAGCAAGCAAATGTAGGTGCTGTACTGTAACTTGTTTTTCAACATATTTTCCCAATTTTTTCAGGAAATACGTGTGCGGAATTCTTCTGTATGCGCTTCCAGTTCTTCATTGGAGGGGTGAGTAGAGCTCTCGGCTAGCATGCTATTGGCCCTGCGTTCGACTCTCCGTCCGGCCAGTGAATAATTAGAGGAATTTATTTCTGGTGATAGAAATTCATTTCGCGTCATAATGTGGTTCGGATTCCACAATAAGCTGTAGGTTCCGTTGCTAGGTAACCAGTTGGTTCTTAGCCACGTAAAATAAATCTAATCCTTCGGGCCAGCCTTCTCTAGGAGAGGTGTTAATCAGCTCAGTGGTCTGGTTAAACTAAGGTATACTTTTTTTGCTCTTCCACGATTTTTCCTCTTTGATATGAGAAGGAGAGTATTGTACACGTCACTCAGAATTAGAGAGAGAGAGAAAGAGAGAGAGCTAGTATACGTTGGCAGCTACAATATCGCTGCCACATAGATGGTCAATAGCCTCTCTGAGCATCGACTGGAAAATAGACCCTGATAAATTAACTGTGCGGACCCTGCTACTACTGCTGCTGCTACTACTACTACTACTACTACTACTACTGATGCTACAGTAGTAGTTGTTGTTGTTACTGTTTTCGTTGGGAACAGAAATTAATTCAGGCCATAGATTTTAAATCATTATTTACTGAAGGGTTAACTTATTTAGATATTCACACCCTTCTCGGAAATATGAGTAAGTAAACGAGTCTCCAAGAAAGAAAAAAATATCATAGAAATTCTTTTTTCGCTCTATTCTGTATTTCTACTTATGCCTTCAGAGTCCAGATCTCTCATTTATTTCTTGTATTTTGAGAGGATATCAAAGGTAAGGAAGTTTTCCAGTCACTCTCTCTCTCTCTCTCTCTCTCTCTCTCTCTCTCTCTCTCTCTCTCTCTCTCTCTTCAAGATTTCATAGTCATTCAAAACTACATATATATATATATATATATATATATATATATATATATATATATATATATATATATATATATATATATATATATGTGTGTGTGTGTGTGTGTGTGTGTATGCATGTACACATATATATACATACATACATATATATATGTGTATGTATGTACGTATGTATGTATGTATATATTTGTATAACTATATATATACATACAGTATATAGTATATAGTATATATATATATATATATATATATATATATATATATATATATATATATATATATATATATATATATATATATAGTATATATATATATATATATACCAGGAATATACGTGAAAAAGCAAATTAAGAAGACCAAAAACTGAAAAAGGTGAAATGCTTCAGAACTGCAAGAGAAAACACAAAGCAGAGACACCTTTTAAGGGCTGACTTTGACTGCGAAAACACGGCACGAACCGAAGGTGGATATTCCGGAAATGAGAAAGGGGAGCGGGAAAGATTTAAGGAAGAGGGGTTTAGGAAGAGAAAGAACGTGAAAGAGAAAAGGAAGGTAAACGGAAAAAGAAGTAGACACATTCTGAAGAACTTGAACTACAAAGATGAAAGAAAAACGATTTGACTAAAACGATTGAGAGAATGCTCGCGTTTACAATTTAATACATAGATGGTCATAACAGCAAGGGTTATACATATTCATAATTACTGACTATGTTTGACCTGGCCCTTTCCCAGATAGCGGATTCCGTCTGAGGGGTTAACGTGTGTGTCCGTATGAAATGAATCGTTTAGAAACTTGTACTGCATGTCAGTGAGCTGTGTGGCTCTTTCAGTGTTCACAAGTAGACGTACTGTGTATGATACAGTAATACTGTGAAACCAGGGATTTCGTAGTTTTCAGGGAATTCGTGAAATCACCACTTAGGGACATATGATCCCCGAGGGGCTAGTACTAAACACGGCGAAACATATTTGATCCCTCGAGGGCCTAGTACTAAACACGGCGAAACATTTAATCCCTCGAGGGCCTAGTACTAAACACGGCGAAACACATTTGATCCCTCGAGGGCCTAGTACTAAACACGGCGAAAGAGTGTAGATGAATCACTGTTTCGGCGTGTTTAGTTCTAGCCCCTAGGAGATCAAACGTTCCTAAGTGAAAAGGTGATTTTGGTTTCACAATCTTACTGTAACATATATATGTAACACCGCAGTTGCAAAAGAGAAACAGGAACTATGTGGTTAAGTAATATGGAGAAAAAAAAATAGAGAAAAGTCTTAACGTAGAATCGAGGATGAGCAGAAATGCCGGAACCGTAAACACTTGGAAAAATAAAAAAACATTGAATGCCAAAAAGGTGAACATTTTGAAAAAAGGAAACAACGTAAGCAGTTGGTTCTTTAGCTGCCTGTGGTTAAAATCTCATCCCACGTGGTAAAATAAGTAATAGAAAAGTCATAAAACATTTCAAGAAAAGGAGGACAATCCCTAAAAACATAGAGAAATAGAAGTAAAACCAATAAAACAAAGGGGAGAACATTTTAAAGACTGTAGATAAATTGTTCCATGGAAATTGAATGAGTTGGCAATATCTAAACGAAAGAGAACGATTGTTTGCAAAAGGAAGAAAGCAAGAAAATGACATAGGCACGGCGAAGTGGTATGGATCGATAAAGAAATGGATCAGGGTATGCTGCAGCGGCCTATAAGAGTAGAGAAAATGGGAGCATTAAATAGTTTATTGGAATATGAGTTTTGCTGCTCTATAGGTAAGAGAACACTCTTGTTGATACTTCTGTGTGAATGAAAGAAGTACCTCTAAAACTGTGTACTTTCCTTTGGCTTCCGAGCATATACGGGGTTCAGTATCTTAACAGTGAATTGCAAAGCTCATATCATGCTTTCTCCTAAATCTACGAAAATAATTATATTTAAAATATTATATGTATATGCATACGTATAGGTTTGAAAATGTAAAATGAGAGATGACAAGTAAAAAAATATTATCTGCTATATATTTAAAAACCAGAGATATCATCTCCCCTAAATGTAAAATCCAATGCAACTTTGTCTCACTTTGTAACAATTCCCTTCAAAGTACAGCCTCGTTATAAGACCAAGTGATGGTCCTAATAAACCATGTTTAACTTCCCCGTTATGAAACGTACGGGACTGATAAACTTCTGATATAATTCACATACATGTAGACTGCCGTTAAACATTTCAACAAAGCTGAATCATGATAATATTTCATATTCAAATAAAAAAAAAATGTGAACGATTGCTGTGCTTCCTGTGAAAAGTGAATGGCAGCGTCACTCATTATTTGTTTGTAATCCATAATAAATCCTGTTATTTCTAATGACGAACAACTCCTGGGTATCAAACGTATTTCAGCATAAGGAGAATAATACGTATACATCTTTTTATACGATAAAAGCTCAACGAACAGAACATTACTCCCTTGCCAGGCACGCCCGAGGGGCCCTACATTAAGAAAAAGAAGTGGGGAAAAAACTTGAGACCCGAATCGTTGATTTGCACACAAACGACTAGGCGGCTTTCGGCCTTTCAGATGTAAACCAAGAAACATGAAAACCCTCCGGGGAAAATTCCCTTCTTTTGCATAAAAAATGCCTTTTTTCATATCAGCCAGGCTTTGATTCTCAGCTCTCGCGCGAAAATGTTTCCCCTTTCTTGTATGACGAAGTTGATTTCGTCTGAGGTGGAATTCTCGCTGTTTATCTGAGAGAAATCTTTGTGACGGCACACAGGAATAAGGTATTTTCCCTTTCACGTTTCAGAGGGAATACATCAGTGAGCAAAAGAATAACGATGAACTAGAAATACCCTACCAAAAAATATACGGGGACTTCCAATATCAATTCATTCTGAAGCAAGTAGAAAAGGCACTTGAAGAGTTCATACCTCGTCCAGCATTAAACTCCATTAAGCAAATTCTCTCAACCAAAAACGCCTAGTTGTCGTGATTCAAACGAAGTCTTACAACTTCAGAGCAGATATAACCTCTAGCTGAGTGTCTTTGTTGAAGTAATGATTAAATATGAGGACAAAGTCTACGGTAATGGTGCATAGGTGCAAAGATGGGAACTTGTGAAACAATCCAACGCCCTTAAAGGCCCCAACAGTGACATATCTGTTTCTCCCAAAATCGTAGATTTAAGCAGAAATCCTGGGATAACTTTTCGGCGTAACTTTGCTTTCAAACAAACAAGCAAACAAGAACAAATGGAGAGACAAACAAACCGAAACAAAGAGAGCCCTCACGGAAAAGGTGACAAGACAGTCTTTTTTTTTTTTTTTTTTTTTGCACACCATCTTACGTCGCTATACCCCTGATTTGACATTTGAACAAAACAGATATACATCTATCCTATAGATTGGTATAATCTATTTTGTTCTTACGAGATTCTTTCTTAATTGAGAATGAGTAACTTTTGTAAAACAACTTCATGTTTCAGGTAATCCAATCGTGCTGTATATCATATTCATCAGCAACAAAGTTTACCAGTCTGTCGTGAGTTGCGTTACCGCATCCGTTTCTGTGGTTTAATATTTCCAGGACCCACTTAGTGGGTCCTGAATATTTCCTACTGAAGCAACTTGCTTTGTATCGAATAAATACTGAATTACCGCAAAGCACTCAAAATGACACACGAATGTTATCTGTAACTAATGTAAACTCTTATCTTTCACATAAAAATACTACAGAAACTTAGGGAAGACAGCAAAATTACTTTGGATAAACAGTATGTGTGTGTGTGTATATATGTGTATATATATATATATATATATATATATATATATATATATATATATATATATATATATATATATATATATATATATATATATACATCGTCTGAGTTTAAGTATCTGTTTTCTCTAGTAATTTGGTATTTCAACCGTTTGCAGATTTAATGTAAATTGAGTTTTGGTCTAATGAACCCATATCTTGCAGAAAACGATCGTAAAGAGATAACATTATTGAACCAAAAAATCCTGTGAGAGAAGGATCCTGCCTCCTGTGGGTAATTTTGGTGGGAGGATTTGTCACCACGCTGGAAAGTTTATTCCGTCTAAAATGACTGCCAACGAAATTTCCAAGAAGATTATATTTTAGATAAAAACTGTTCCCAGAAGTCCGAGATTTCCTGAGCAGTCATTTTTGTCAAATAAAAAATTTATTATACATAGTGTCTGTATTATATATAAAACAATATTTTGTTGTGGTAGCATCCAGCAAAATATAGCTTTATATTATACAGACACTATTCTTCGGCTAAGAGTTTTCTAATTAAATGACTAATTCAAATAACTATCATTAAATGTCCGACTGAAAGTGATTTGATTTGATTTATGAAAATTATGCCACAAAGCAATATTTTGTTGAATACTACTGTTCTTCAGCTTAGAGTTTCTAAATTAATGACTGAATCAAATAATCGTTATGAAAAGTCCGACCGAAAGTGATTTGATTTGATTTATGACGGTGAGAAGAGGGAGTTGGAGTGCTTGGACAGCAAGGGGAAAGAAAGGAAGTGGGAACATACGAGTAAATAAAGGAAAATGCTAAAATATGGTGGGTGCAACTACGGGCCGAAGGGACTTTGCAAACAACCTTCAGTAATGCCTACGGTGCACCACCTGAGGTGCACTAATGAGGGAGCCATTAGTTCCCTTAAGTGTGCTGAACATGTTGTAATAATATATATATATATATATATATATATATATATATATATATATATATATATATATATATATATATATATATATATATATATATATATATATATATATATATATATATATATATATATATATATATATATATATATATATATATATATATATATTTATATAATTTAATAATCTGTTTTGAACATACCGAAATGGAGAAACATACAAATAAATAGTTCACGGCTTATGAACTACAATCAAGTCATATGTCTGTCTGCGCCTGGTTGCATTTCGGCTTAAGGAAAAACAACATCAGTGGGTACAACAGTATAAATTGGGTCACACCCCTCACTTTCTTTCCGTTTGTTCTTCTTTTTCACTTCCTCTTTTCCTTACTTTCTGTCGTTTTTGCTACGAAAAAGAACAACAATTCTCATTCATTTCACTGTCTTTTCAAACGGACCTTCATCATGATGGTTTAATCATTTATTTCATTCAGGTAAATGATTCTTTTGTTCCCCATCCAAGCTAAAGCTGAGAAAAACCTGCGACAGACCTTGATACATACTACGATAGCATAGGGCAACTTAAACTAAACATCTACGTTGTAGTTTAGTTTCTGCTAGTAACGTCTGTATACACCCATAGTTCCGAAAAATGTAAAATTTGAGAGTTGCTGAAGCAAAAGGCAACCTGGCGTCAACATCGTTATGGACTGGAGATGTGCTGGCATCTCTGACCCCTTCTGCAAGTCGGCTGACGTGACTTGCGAAACGAAAAGTCTGTAGAAATAAGCATCTTTACGTAATCAAAAGTTACCGTACGTAATATGTGCTGTATCGTGGATCTTTTTCATCAGTGGATGACATTATATACCTTAAATGTACCAAGACGGTTTCAGTCAGTTCTGCCAACTTTAAAAAATAAGACGTGTAGGGTCTGGGTTTCGAGTGTGACTCATTTGGATCTTTTCCGGATTCTTTGCATTATTTCTCGTTTCGTTGTCATTTTCAGTTTTGATGACTCCATCATCTATACTGACTGTCGTTCTGTCTTATCAGCTAGTTTTGTATCGTCTTCACAGTGAGATGACGTTTAACTTCAATTTCTATTCTCCCTGTGCTCTCCAAAGTTCGTGAAAAACTTATTTTTTAGCCACTATATAAATATGTGGAATCTAAAGGACTATTAGCTGATAGTCAGTATGCATATAGGAAGCAGTTAGGTACCTGCGATGCTCTTTTAGACTTGACTTGCCATTTGCAAGGGAACCTTGATAGGGGTTTGGAGTGCAGAGTAATTCAAATAGATTTTAGTGCTGCTTTCGATTTAGTAAATTATAAGGCACTTATTCATAAACTTCAGAATCTTGGAGTGGGTGGATATGTCCTAGGATTACTTCAAGATTTCCTTACAGGCAGGCAGCAGCGAGTTGCTGTGGACGGGACCTTTACTGAACCAAGGCCTATTTTGTCTGGAGCTCCACAGGGTAGTGTTCTTGGTCCTCTGTTATTTTCAGTGTATATAGGTGATATGGTTGTTGGCCTGGAAAACAAGATTGTTCAGTATGCCGATGATGCAGCACTTGTGGGTGTAGTAAAGCCTCCACTTATGAGAAATGAAGCTTCCCTTAGCCTCAATCGGGACATGGACTGGATCAGTGGGGTATGAGGCTGAACTCCAGTAAAACAAGTGCTATTGATTAGCAGATCTCGTACAGATTTCCCACCCCATCCTCCCCTTCAGGTGGATGGAACTTTGCTGAATGAGTCTGAAGCTTTAACTATTCTAGGTGTAACTTTTGATTCACATTTAACTTTCGAGAAACATCTAATGAAAGTTTCAGCAAATGTCGCACGAAAGTTAGGTATCGCTCGTAAGGCCTCACATATCTATAACAGCGATAAAATCAATGCAACCTGTTTTAGGTTGTTGTTTCTGCTCCCTTTACCAGAATATGTTCTCCGGTGTGGATGTCTGCTTCTGCCAGAGATTTATCTCTTTTAGATTGAGTGGTTCGTGGTGGTAGGTTTCTGTTTCCTAACAGTAGTAGTTATGACTTGGACCATCGACGGATGGTCTCTTGTTTGTCACTTTTTCATAAGGTGTATTTCAACAGAGATCTTTCACAATTACAATTGATCCCTGAGCCCTTTGCCTGCCGAGAACAACAGAGTCGCTGAACAACAGCACGAATATGTAGTAAATGAGCCTCGCTGTCGAACTTCTCAGTTCCCGAGGATCTTTATTCCTCACACCGTTGTACTGACGACCAGTCTCCCTGAGGATGTCGCGCAATTGGAACTTCAGAAGTTCAAGCGAAGATGCAATGCATTACCACCCTAATACTATTCTCCTTGCATTTTAATACATTTTTATCTATTTATTTACTTTTTTAACCTGTCTTCTTTATGCATTTCCCTTTGCCTCCTCTTACTTCTTCTTAATGAACACAGTATTCTTTGGAAGCTTGAATTTCAAGTCAATGACCCCTGTAAGCTTGTTCCATATGAATAGGTTTCACCTTCTGAATAATAATAATAGTAAAAATCTACTGTCTAACTTCGGTCTACCGTCTATTTGTTGCCACTGTTTTTTCTTTTTTCTTTCCTTTGTCATTCACCATAGCTTCTTAATTGAGAAACTTGAAAAGTCAAATCCTTTTAATAATGTATATGATAATGAAGAAGCGCAAAAGAAAGAGAACACGGTCAAGATCTGCTTATGCAAACAAAGGAAAACTGCTTAAGATGCCGCAAAAAACACCAGGAGACAAATTAATGAAAGACGCTGTAATGATAATTACGAGAGAAGATTAATTATCCGTCACGGAAATGAGAAATGTCGAGAGATCGTTCTCAAAGGAAACAATTACGATCACGTATTCTAAAAGCTTGTTGGAACTCATTCTTCCATTCCGTTTGATGAAAATGAAATTCAATCTCTGCTTTATCAGCACTCCGTGTGTTCGAGTTACTTCAAAGTTCTCTCGGAGATTCGCGCACTTCAAATGGTTAAACCGACTTACGTAAAAAAAACAGGTTTTTATTTCGATACTGTGGGCTCTTGTTCGTTATCCTAGTTACTAGGGCTTTACGCGGGTTCTGTTTTAAAAAAAAATTATTCTCGCAGTTAGTATGGGTCTTTTGTTTCCTTCCCCGCCAGGATTAAATCAGAGCAGCTTCGCTCAACCAACGACCAGGTCCTGCCATTTTAGGCTAGTTGCAGGCACCCATAGCCCTTCTGTCAGTCATGTTTTCGTAATTAATGGGAATCTCTTTATCGTTTCTTTCTGCCAGCTAAGTTTTCCCAGGTGTTTCAATTAGTTGTTTTACGCTGGGTGATGATTTCACAACAATCTTTCTCAAATTTTAAAGCTGTGCCATAACTCCAGCGTCCTGGTCCTGTAGTCTTGGGTTAAAGTTCGCTACTTCCTTTTTCCTGTTTTTTTTTTTTGCTTTAGTTTTGTTTATTTCCTTATTTCCATTTGCTTATTGTTATCTGCTATCTACTATATACCTTGTCTTCCATTTCATCATTTCCGTATATAATGAAATCTACATATCCAAAATATATATATATATATATATATATATATATATATATATATATATATATATATATATATATATATATATATATATATATATATATATATATATATATATATATATATATATATATATATATATACATCAAAGATAAATAGGTAAATATTTACATATGTTAAAATATAACAATATGTTAGTGTATACCCATATATAATTAATATAATGAAACTGAATATTTTCTCATCAATAAAATATAACAATAAATGAATCAATGAATATTTATACAAACAAGTAAAAACTTTTATTGCGTGCATAGTTTTTAGTCTCACTCAAACGGAAATGATGCTCTCTGTGATACTGATGATAATAATTCTCCGCTCCATAAGGTGGCCTCTTCGTCTATTTTCAATAGCTAAAATTTTCGCCACTTTTTATTCGATCTGAGAAGGATTGCGTCGGTTCACCAGATGAGTAATAACAGCCAACATTTATTCTCAGATCAGGAATCCCTAGATTACTGAATTCTGTGAGTGTTTTTCGTCCACTACTGCCTAGCTTCGGAAATACGTTGTTTCTGTTTCCACCTAACCTTATAAAACTTCTCTCTTTAACGAGGGAGGAAGTTCTTCATTGGAGGGATGGCTAGAGCTCTCGGCTAGCACGCTGTTGGCCCAGCGTTCGACTCTCCGACCGGCCAATGAAGAATTAGAGGAATTTATTTCTGGTGATAGAAATTCATTTCCCGTCATAATGTGGTTCGGATTCCACAATAAGCTGTAGGTCTCGTTGCCAGGTAACCAATTGGTTCTTAGCCACGTCAAATAAGTGTAATCCCTCGAGCCAGCCCTAGGGGAGCTGTTAATCAGCTCAGCGGTCTGGTTAAACTAAGGTATACTTAACGAGGGAGGTCTGTGTGTAATGTTCTTCGTTAGAACCTTCTCTCTTCTCTTCCCTCCTTTAGTTCTTTCCTTCAGGTTCTTGCTGGTCTAGGAAATGGCCTTAGTTTGTCATGCCATAGGCCTTCACAAAAACAATAACGAATGTGGAACAGCCTTCCAGGGGATGTCGTGCAGTTGGAACTCCAGAGGAGTTCAAGCGAAAATGCAATGCATTGCTACCCTAATACTGTTCTTGCATTTGAATACATTTTTATCTGTTTATTTATTTATTCATTTATTTCTTTTCTTTTTTAATAAGTGGGAACTCTTCATTCTGTATTTCCTTTTACTTCCTCTTGCTTCTTCCTAATGAGCACCATATTCTTTGGAAGATTGAATTTCAAATTAATGGTTCTTGTGGGCTTGTTCCATATGAATAAGTTTCATCTACTGAATAATAATAATAATAATAATAATAATAATAATAATAATAATAATAATAATAATAATAATAATAATAATAATAATAATAATAAACCGTTGTTGGGGATTTTGTGACAGATTTGTGGGAAGGGACATTTTGGTATTAAAACATGAAATGTGGAAAAAATTAACTAAAGAAATGAATAAGAAACAAACTCCAGTTAACTGGTATGTAGCCATGTAAAATATTTATTTTACCATATACAGTATCAATACAATTATGCGATCAAAATAGTGATTACGGGATTCTGCCTGTAATGTATCATAACAGTGATTCACGAATCATTACAGATGTTTCAGTTAAGTTAGCCTTACTTTATTCAGTATACTCAAAATCATTAAGCTTTCACAGCTTTCATTCTCCGACTGTGGAGCTTATACTTGTGAATGGCAGATCAAACATGGCCGTGAGCGTGCATTAGTAAAGGCCTGCAGCTTTTGCAGCTTTTCACCCTTTTCTGCGATTTATTTTTATTTCTTTTGTTCTGTCGCGTGCGCATGCTGTCAGTCAAAAAAGGAGTGAAATAAAGTTCGCCAGAATTCTCGGATTCAACGAAAAACATATCAAAAAGCAATCTGGGGAACAATCAGTTTCCACATACAGGTAGGAAAAATTTGGTTGTATATATTCCTTATCTGATGAATAAATATTAGAGATTTCACTCGTCATCTTTCATGCTTCTTGACACAAAATATCATCATCCAGTTTCCATAGGGAATTAGTGCAGTTAGTTCACGTCAAGTGGTGCACCGTAAGCAGTACCAAAGGGTGTCTGCAACATCCCTCAGCCCCTAGCTGCTCCCACTTTTAGTTTTTTGTAAAAGAAAACTATTGAGATGGCTATTTGTCTGTCAGTCCACACTTTTTCTGTCCGCCCTCAGATCTTAAAAACTACTAAGGCTAGAGGGCTGCAATTTGGTATGTTGATCATCCACCCTCCAATCATCAAACATACCAAATTGCAGCCCTCTAGCCTCAGTATTTTTTATTTTATTTAAGGTTAAAGTTAGCCATGATCGTGCGTCTGGCACCGCTATGGGTACCAACAACACAGGCCACCACCAGGCCGTAGCTGAAAGTTTCATGGTCTGCGGCTGAGAATTTCATGGGCCTTGGCTGAGAGATTCATACAGCATTATACGCTGTACAGAAAACTCTCTTGCGCCTAAGAAACTTCTGAGCATATTTTGCTTGTTTAACCTTTCAGTTTACTTCCAATCCCACTTCATTCCAGTCACTCCGGGTCCCTCTTTTTACTGAACTTATGCGCTCAAAGGCTGCGAGTGGCTCAATGCTTGACTTGACAGTCTAAATTTCATAAAATCAATATCGTCATGGACAGGTGCCCTTCTTTTATCACCTTCTATTTGAAACTCCCACAGTCGCCTTTAGCATTTGTGCATTTATCACGTCATGGTCATTTTGCAATGTCACTATTCACATTCGGTTGAGACACCCTAGCGTCACACTGCTCAGCACCAGGGCGCTTTTATTCATCTTGCTAGAAAACTTGGAAACAACCTGTCAAGCAATGTTAATGCCATGAAGCCTCTTGGAATGAGATTCCTACCCCAACAGCCCTACTTCACTCCGGTTGTGATCCACCACGGTACTCTAATTACCTGGAAATCCATTCCTTACTTACGTCAACAAAGCTAGGGTTGGATTTTACTGACCTCGTTCACATC
>NC_089751.1:10567134-10649634 GCF_040412425.1 Macrobrachium rosenbergii
ATATTCGTTTACATTTTTCAGTATACCTCGAGTTGAGTTCTGGTGCAAGTAGATTAGGAAATATCCATTTGATCAAAAGTATAATTGTAATTCATATTTTGAGTGCAGTCTGAAAAAAATAAAAGATCCCGAACCTGGGTTGATTGTCCTTTAAACAGATATCTGTGAAAAAAAATTAGTATAGAGTTAGCAGTTACTTCACCAGTTTTTAAATATTTTGTGGTTTGATCACTTTCTTTATTTGGCAGAGTAGCTAATTTCAGGTGCTTTGCACTTTTACATGTGGTATTCACTTTGGTCCATTTATGGGGTAAGAACTCCATCTCATATTCCCATAAAATTACGTTCGCTCTGAATACGATTTATTACAGATAATATTACCAATTTAATCTTTACATCTTCGTACAAAATAACATTTTTAAAAAATGCCCGATAATCATCACCTACAACCTCAGCCAAAACCATTTTAACATTAAAAGATCACTAACTTATTTAAATCATTTTTCTTCGTCTAATTTTCCTGCGCTATAAACGAAAATGTCGAAAATGTTTGTTAAGTTTAACCTTTTCTCGTTTAAATAACAGTTGCTGATTATTTAGGGATGACTGTCAACTCCTTTCATGCATGTTATGAATGACTGCTGATGACATTTACTTTCTCATCTTGATGACATTAAAGTAAAACATCAAAAGGTTTGGAGTGATTATTAATTTTTTGAAAAAACATAATTATTCTATATTTAAGCGCATAAATTTTTGGAACAAACATAATTATTCCATATTTCAGCGTTACAACTGCAAATTTTATGAGACAGTGCAGCCTACTATCTCGCTGAATGACCGTGCTACAACTTAGTATATCACTGGATTTTCTATATATCGACGCAGAGATCTTGCGATGATTTAAGTTCAGATTATTGCATGGCTCCATTTTCACTGCTTGTCGATATAAAGCCACGCATTAAAAATGCATGAACTAGAGTGTCTTAATACTGAATTGACGTCAAACGAGCAAGTAAATCAGCCCGCAGTGTGTATGTATTTTCACCATTCGCACAACACCGTAAATGGTAGTATATTTGTGTTATCAAGATTTTCAACTAAGCGTGCGTTTAGCGCGGATTCAGTGAACAGGAGAATACAGCCTATAGTATTTTTTTTCCTCGAGGGTTTCGTATTTCTTGAGCATCCATTCCTTTACAGTTGTATATAGGGCACTTCTTTGACGTTATAAGTTTCTTTTATATACAGGTCGCGGCTCTGACTTTATGAGTTTCGTTAAATTCTATTTTGGGTATTGGGTCAACTTATTTTTTCATCCAATAAATGTAAAACATTTTGACAGAGTATTTACATGGTGTGGCAGTATAGTTGCTGATCATTTCTTACTTTTCAGAACTAGTACATAGATTACGCCACAAAACCAAGACAACTAATGTAATGAATTAGTATGCCTCTGCACATCTTTTGATTTGTGGTGGATCGAGGGGACGGGGAGGGGTTAAGACAGGCTCTAATCATTCCTGGGTAACGTGCTCAATAATATTATCATGATACACTTTGACCCTGAGCACCCCCTAACTGTTCCGTTATACGCATAACTATACAAATGAATAACTGAATATAAATACCTCGAACAAGGAAACATAGTAAGATGAATTCAAGTCACTGAACATCTAGAACATCAAGATCGTCAAAAATGCATCAAAAATCATCTTACCTAAAATTTAACGATATAAATATCCACTTAAAGCCATTCGAAGAGATACGAATTCAATGTTTTGTTGCCAGAAAATAGATATCTTACACTTTTAATTTTTCTACTGTCAGTTGCTAACAATAATTAAGGACTCATATAAAAGAAGAATTTTTATAATAAATTATTGAAAAGTATATCCAAATATAATATCTATAGTTCAATATAAATGATAGCCGGTTTCGTACTCCGCCATACGTCAGGCACCATCGGGATCCATCTCTTGAATAGGTTCGGGATTGTAGTTGTGATAAAGTACTTCAGAATTTTGATATAGATTAAGGAATATGTTTCTGCTACGTCATTCAATGGCAAGTGCCTTTTCTTCAGTGCGAATGATGGCAACGTCATCTCCTTTACAACAAAGCAAAAAATTGGCAGGAAAGGTGGCTATTGTCACGGCTTCCACGGATGGGTATGCATGATAGGACATTGTCTACTATAAATTATTAGCTAACCTAGTCTGTACTAGTAACTAGGTTAGAGTATGAAATTCTAATGGCTGTTAAGTGTTACTAATTTCGGTAAAAGAATACTCATTTTTACGATTGGAGTTGTAACCTTGCATGGGCATCTTTAACCTGCTCCTGAATATGCTGAAAAATATGGTTTTCATTAATCTTTTTATTTGATTTCCATTCAGTGCTGAACTTTTTATACCAAATCATTGGCAGAAGGATGTGGAAACATATGGCCTGGTATTATCTAAATTGAAGATATTATACCATTAGGTAAAGATTATAAAAAAAATTTCTTGCAGCATTGAATTAACCAGTGTCTAACAGTTTCCATCTAAATAACAGCACTAATTGAAATCCTTGCCCAAACAACAGATTAAGTTTACTCTTTATATCACTTAGTCTATATAGAAATGCTCTTGAGGACTGATTCACAGGTGTAGAGGACGTTATTTTTGCTTAAACAATTTTTTTTGGCTAATTGTACTTTAAACCATTACAGTATTGCATTCCTGAGATAAAAATATGATTTTCTTGTTTTCATGTTTGCTTTGAACATTTTTGAGGTTCATTTCATTTGCAAATGAGTAGCTAGTTTTAGGGATACTGGAACCTCCCTTATATCTTTCAGTTCAGTGGGAAAATGGGATTTTAGGTGGGGTGAAACACTAAATAAGTGAAATACAAAGATGGATTTAACCTAACCTAATCTCAGGGTACTGTAAATCAAAACAGTTGGGTTGCAACCTAAGCTAACATAACCTAGGGCACTGAGGCCTTACCCAGCTGCTGGGTGAATAGCTTCAACCCCCCTTAACTGTCAACTGTCAACAAACCTTACCTTAATCACAATCAGCTTATAGGATTATCAGTGATTTGTTAGAATACATCCATGTATTCAATTTTTTTCTATTTTCCCCATCCAAAAATTTGCTTCCCACTGCAGTCCCCTGAATTGTAGGATATAAGGGGAACCACTTTTTGATGTACCCGGTACATCTTGTCAGCAATCAGGCTTATCCTCCATTGCAAGACTTCCACTTATGTAGAGGCAACCCTTGGCTCAGCCGGCACGCCACTACAGGGTAAGATGAGCACTTACCAGAGGCAGTATTCACCTGCAGTAGCTCTCTTACCAGGTAAGGAAACAACAGTCATTGTTTCAGTGCTAGCCATCCATTCTATTTCAAAGTCGTTATCACACCTTAATGTGTTGGAGTAGAATATGTCCATTCATCCCACCCCCTATCAATGTGGGAGTCAGCTATGTAATTACTTGGTAAATTACTTATATGAAAATTATATTTTCATAATAAAATTAGGTTTCATATATACTTAACAAGTAATTACAGAATCAGCCTCCCTCTTCCCTTCTAATAGACATTAAGAGCACAAACAGGATGAAACTAAAGGCTGTCATTCCAGCACTACCCGTTAAGTGGGCGGGGCTTGTCATCTACACTAACTATCAAAGTGCTACCGCGATTTCTAAATAACGGCTGCTGTGTGAGGTTAAAACTATAGCTATGTAATTACTTGGTAAGCATGTGTGAAACTTAATTTTGTCATGAAAATATCCTATTTGATACTTTACCAACCTAACTGATTTCACATTTTATAGCTCTGCACTCAAGTTAGGCTTGATTAACTGTAAAAATGGATAATTTTGAGGTTTCGTGTCCTAATTATATAAGCATGTTTATTTCAGAATTGGGTATGCAATAGCTGAGCGGCTTGGGGTAGATGGCGCTCATGTTGTTATCAGCAGCAGAAAACAAGGAAATGTTGAAAGAGCTGTCAGATCCTTGGAGAGTAAGGGATGCTCAGTTCTGGGATTCCCATGCCATGTAGCAAAAGATGAAGACCGGGCAAACCTTATAGCAAAGGTAAACATGAATGTTATAAAAATAAATATGGTTGATATCTGTTAGATAGTTAAGTGTGGTTTCATACACTGACATTAATATTTAATGCATGATTTCATTTTTAAAAGGTGAACAACAGAGGCTGTGCTCGTGTTTGATCACAGACTTATTAGCTTTTTGTAAACTCTAGTATCCTGTCCTTGGCATGTAGGGTACCTTGGCAAACTTTTCCCCTACATTTCAAGAGTATACTTTTATTTTGTCTCCATTTTCATTTCCCCTCATATATATACCAAATAATTAAGCATATTCCTTACACATTCTCTTTTTTTTTTTTTACTTTTGTAGCAGTGCTGAACTCACTACAGTATACATTTTCCTTCTTGTCAAGATTCCCAGCCTTTTGTATTGTAAAACTAAATGAGTTTGTAATTTATCAACAGCCATTCTCAAGGCCAGGCTATTTAAATAGAAAGGACATACAGAACTTGTAAAAGAGATAAACTGCCAGTCTTATTAAGCACTCCAGATAAAATGCCCCTGTATCCAGCAGCTTGATTTTGTTGAACAATAACACCGCAGTAGTGGTATACGTCAACAAACAAGAGGGAATCGTTTTTTCCTCCTGTTTCATCTGTTGACATTTGCAGGTACTTGAGTGTTCAGTGACGCATTCGATAGCTCAATTAGCCAGATACATTCCAGTGGGGATGTATTGGTAGGTGAGCTTGGCCTCGGGTTTGAGTGATCGGGACGGAGTATGCTCTTCACTCTTTTCTTCACAAAAATTCATGAAGAGACTGCTCAACTGAGAGATCCCTACCGTCTTTCTGTTTGCCTCCCGGCACAACAAAAGTCGGTAGTTTTCTCGCTCCTTCGTGCCTGACCCATGGGCTGCTACGGTGAGGCATGCTGTCTTTATGGGAAACATCGATGTCTACGTTTTTCCCACCATATTTGTCTGTTTCACTACGGGTTCAACAAGCATTGCTCACCCCAAGTTACAGACAAATGCTGGAAGACTTCGCCTTTCGCCCAACCTGATAGCTCTGCTTCCAAGGCATCAAGAAGCGGTTCTTCAGGCAGTACATCCTTCTGTGTTCAGGACTGGGAGACTTTCCAACTTCCCTTGCAAGCATAGGTTTTCTCCCCGAGCAGCAACGGGTATAGCTGGATGTCTCTTGAAGTCCTCTGCAGCACTGTTTCAGGGGCTGGATCTGTCTTCATTGGTTGGTGTCATCAACGGAACTTCTCAGGTTAGAGTCGCTCTTCAGCAAGTCTGGTCTTCATCTTCTCCGCCGAGGGTTGCTTCTCTCCGTTTCAGTTGTGAAGAGGCCCTTGTGACCTAGTCTTCTATCTGAAGTAGCCTTTTTCTCCTCAGTCAAGAGTTAGCTACTGATGAGAAGCTTCTTCGGTCTTGCTGTCTCAGGGAACTGATCCCTGGGTGGCATGTGACTCATTCAGGGTTCCTGTCCTGTGCTGTGCACGTGCCCTTATGAGAGTTGTCGGACAGAGATGTGCCCTCTTAGGACCATCTCTCATCTCGCTCCGGCCTTGGCGTAGAAGATGGAAGAACAGGTGAAGGGGATCAATACTTTGACTCCTTCTCAGATGTCGTAGCGGACTCCATATCCATCGGCATCTGTTGTCAGGTTCGAATCCTTCTTGTTCCCCTTCTTCCTTGGACTTTGTATCAGTGATCCAGATCAGTCATTACACTGTCCTATTAGGGAGCTGCATTACTTTCACCAAAGGCTCAACATTCCTAACCTGGATGTCATATCCATCTCTGATATTTTGGGAGATGAAGCAGATATTTCTGCCATCATCTCTTTTTTAAAGTGTGTTAAAATTTTTAACGATATTTAGTTTATTTCTTAATGTACTTATTACATCACAGAATTTTAATGACATTAAATTTTTATTATGTACTGTATATATCACATCATTCATTAAACTTCATACTTTTGTTTATTGGTCACATCACTTCATTTTATTTATTAATCATTTCCTTCATGAATTCATAACCTTAACATAATTTATTTTCTCTTCATTACGGTGCTGAATGGCCTTCTTGGCGCCAGTGCCTGGGCTTTTGCCCTAAATATCATACATCCATCCATCCATCACCCAAGGAAGAAGTGTCTAAGGACACATCTTTCTCCTGGCTTCGTGAAGCGATCAAAGGATGTACTCGGCAGCTGGTGACGACAATACCTGTACAATCCACCCAAGAGCTCACGAAGTCAATGGCTTGGTCCATCCCTCGCATTCCAGAAGTTTCTGTCAGTCTGGAAGCAAGATGTGGTCTCATAGACCACACTCTTGTCTTCTACCTTCAGTCTTGCCCACAGGCCCTTGGAACCTTTTTTCCCTTGGTCCTGTGGTGCTCCTCATCAAGTTGCGTTTTCTTACCTGCTCCTTCAAGAAACCTGAGGTCCTTTACATTACATTTTTATGCCCGCCTCATGCCACCCCTTAGTATGAACCATGGCCAAAAGGCAAACTGGAATGTTTACATCCGGGCAGGCGGGTATTCCTGCCTACCTGGCAGTAGTTACTGCCTAACCACCTTGTTCAAGAGTTTAACGGCTGTGTCCAGCTTCGCCGTAAGTAATTCTTAATGCAAAGGACCTCACGTTTGTATAGTTAGGAAAAATACAATTTACTTTTAAAAATTGTGATTTTATATGCTACAGAAGGTATCATATATTGATGAAAGTGCCTTATACAATACATTCTTTTCTGCAGGGATGGATTGTTTATGTGAATTTCTCCAGAGGAGGACTTAAGGTTACCATTTCTGTCCTTCCTGCTCTCTTCTAATGCTTCATTGGACCACTGAAGATTGGACAGTATTGCCAGTATTGTGAGTCTTTTCTAGGTTATCCTTAGGAAATTCCCATGTGTTTTCCTTTTTCCGGGTGAAGAGACACTGGTTTTTTATTCCTCTCTCTGACTGAAGCATCAGGAGAATGTTGATTGTATCACAAGTTTTCATGACTTCCAAGGAAGGTTCAGAGCAGTTCCCCTCCTTTGGTCAGTCTATGGACCATTAGCTCCTGTTCTCTGTCTTTGTAGGATCTGAAAGGATCTTGGTGGAAGGACTGAAGAAGCATAAGCTTTTCTCCTACTCCGTACATCTTGGTCACAAGCTTTTAAAGGAGGTATTGCCAGAACTGCTGTGGTTGTGTCATAAGCCACTCTGTCAGTTACAAGATGGATTTGACAGAAGGGTTCCTGTGCTTCTTCTTGGCTGTTGTCATTTAGCAAAAGAAGGTATGGGGAATCATTTGTTGGATACAATGCAAAGTTTTTGACAGAGGGAGGTACTTTAGTCCTCAACCAAAGCCTCCAGCTCTAGGTGGAAGGTGAAGATGTAACAATATTTTGCCTGATCTGACCTCAGTTTGCTGCATGAGTTCCTATGTTAGCTCCTCATTTTTCATGTGGAAACATTGGAGTTGGACAGCTCTCTCATATCTCTAGACATCTAGGATATTTGTTTCCATATCCTTATACAGTTTACCTGGATGATTGATTAATTCTAACTGTCACAGCAACAGGGCTATGGCTAGGACTGAGGGTTGTACCTGGACTGGCACCCCAGCTGAAGGTTATTAGCTCATTTCCATCCATTTAAACATTTTTGGAGGCAGAGGTCAGGACCCTGACACTGCCAGTGACTCACCTTGTGGCTCCTTTCAGTGGTCCAGGAGTATCAGCATGGCCTATATGTCAGCTCTTTAAGCTGAGTGGTATTATCCTCCAAAAGGACCTTGGGAGATTGGTACCATATGTCTGCTTCAGAATGAAGCCCTGCATATTCAACCTCCAGAATAGTGATTGGGGCTAATTATTGATGGGCTTGTCATGAAGCATTTGAAGTTTTTAGTAGAAAATCAAAACTTTTGGACAAACCCTTCAATCATGAAGAAGTACCTTCCTCCCAGTTCCTTCATCCTGGCTTTTACGAATTTTTCTTGAAAGAATAAAGTTAGCAATTCTTTCTTATTGATGAGTCATAGGTGTGCATGCACATACAGTCTCTTAGCAGTTGATTTTATATTGATTCTTCTTCCATCTTCAAGTCTTCATAAATTACTAGCCTGGGGTAATGTGACAATGCAAATTAAGGTGGTTGTCACCGATTGGTTTGAGAAATTTTGCTTTTATGCTAAAATGTTAGACTTAGGACTAAACACTTAATCATAAAGCCCTTAATTGATACTCAGCACATATGCAAGAAGGTAGTCCTGGACAATATAAGAAGTGAGGAAGACTGTGAGTTGTATACTAGTGAAAAGATGCAAAAGAAATGAGACATCATCTAGAGACCTAAAGTAATGGGAATGCAGTATCTAAGATTTATGAAACTTAAGAATAATCTGTGTTAAAAGTTGTGGTCGTCTGATGGGCCAACTTGTATTTTGTGACCAAAATTCATAAATCAAGATCTTTGGTAAGTTATAAAGATAATTACTGCTGATATGTAAAACGATGAAGTATCATTTTTGTTGATACACTGTAGTATTCATAAAACACTTAGTGTATCTACTATATATTTCAGGAAGTTTGGGTCATCATTTTTTTTTGCCAATATCTTTCATACCAATCGAGTGATGAATATGGTACTTTGAAACAGAGTTCCTCACACCCTCCTCTAACTTTTGATAAAAAAAATTCCATGTCCAAACACAGACTTTAAAGGCACTCTACTCCTGAATTTTAGGTTATAGCCAAACCTAGCGAGTCAAGATTTACGAATTCATTCGGATAAGCACTCTTGGGGTACTTATCCCTCCCAACACCAACCCTCCCTCATTCTTTAAACCTCGCTTCCCCGTCTGTGTTTTCATTCATTCCCCATCCTCTCTCTCTCTCTCTCTCTCTCTCTCTCTCTCTCTCTCTCTCTCTCTCTCTCTCTCTCTCTGTTCTCAATATTTCTTATGTAATGGAATATTTTCAGGCCCACACTAGCACTGCAATTTTTCAACTGAGCATTGTAGAATGAAATAAGCTAATGACCTACATGGTTATACAGAATTTAGGGGTTTCTGAAATCTTAGTAGTTGATAAATGAAATGTCAGGCTACATGATGGGTTTATCACTTGTGTATCCAGTAACTACATAGAAGGTTGTTTCGTCACTGCTCAGCTTTATGGCTTACATGTTGAAATGTCCCTGTGGATGCAGAAATGCATTTGCTATAGGTCTTCTTGAAGTTTATAGCTGGGAGAAAGCTGCCCAAAAATTAAGAATAAATCTGGATAGGTAAGATATTGCTTATGGTTATATTTCATGGTCATATATATAAGGGAAAGATAAAACTGATTTATTGGCATACTGTACATCTATGATATTGTGTACATTGTCTCAAATGGTCATAAACTGTTCTGTGATTTTAACCCATTATTTTGTATTATATATGTAAAGGGGGAATTTAGAATAAACATGAAATAACTTTTTATCACAAAATTATGCAAACAAAATAAGAACAATCACATCCATGAAGATGTGTAATGACATCAAGGAAGAGTAGGGAGAAGAATGGTGAAGTCCAAGAGGAAAGTTGGGGGTAGTGAGGAATTTACTATGAGCAGGTACTGCACTCAGAACAAGTTCAGTAGTTACCAAGCTTGTATGCCCAAAAGCATTAATCAGTTTGCTGGCTACCCCATCAAATTCAATAGTAAAGTGCCTGAAAAAGCTGAATTTGGAAATTGAATTTATTACCAAAAATTAGGGGAGAGTGTGACAGACACTGTTGCAAAGTAACACACCAATCCATCAGTTAATTTGAAAAATATTGGCAAAAAACGATGACTCAAACTTCCCGAAATACATAGTAAGTGTCCTCAACCAAAGATGTTGGTAACTTGCTTTACTTTTGATTTGTGAGATATTCCTTGTCCTCTCTTGGTTATGATGGAATTTACTCTTGTAAAAGTGCAATTCCTTTGGTATCCTTAAAATACCATATAAACCTATATTTTTAAGTTTTATACCTGACTGTTATAACTTTGGATTGACAGGAAAAATTATTGTAAAGTCAGATCTTCTTGATTAACAGGGTTGCAACTAATTAGATGCCACTTCCTTGTGTTGCCTTGTAGCTACATAAGCAGTAATATAAATGTAATTATATACCCTTTCAAAATATGGGAGTAAGTACTGTAGTACAAAAGCATGTAAGTTACAGATTATCAAACTCATTCAATAATTGGGATCACTCAAATAATTTTTTACCTTTTCTTAATCTAGGGGTTTATCTCTCTAAAAATACAGTACTTTAGGGTGCATGCCATAAAAGTAGTTGCACTCATTTATAAGGCCTTTATTTCAGAAATTTTAATTGTTTGTCTAGTGGCGAAATATGACTTTACTACCAAAAATTTTTTCATTCCAGACTGTCGAGAAGTTTGGCGGAATTGATATTTTAGTCTCAAATGCTGCTGTGAATCCAACAGTCGGTGGTGTGCTAGATGTAAGTTTTATATCCTTCCAAAAAGCTTGTATTTTCTGTTCTGTTGTTATGTTTTACAGTAGTTTGCTGTTTTGTTTCATGGTGAGTGATATATTATTACAGCATATAATTCTTAGAGCAATTTACTTTTTTCATTACTTTGTCTTTGAAGACTTCATATGTCCAAAGAGTTTATTAGCTGTTGACATGGAAGAGCTTATATGCTGTTTACACAGGAGTTTTCCATTTCTTAGCTTGGGTATATTGCAGTAAATTAATCATTCTTAGGTACTTGAACCTATGACTGGGATTTTATGACTTACGTTTCAATACAATGTGTAAACTCCAAAATTATGGTCTAACACCATAATGTACTGCAATCTTTACTAAAGGGTGTATGCAGCAACCCTTCAGCCCCTAACTGCACCGCCTTCTTATAGATGTGGTCTTAGTATATATATATTTTTTTTTGTTAAGTTATACTGTTTTTATTGGATCAAATTTATTAATAGTTCTTTTTAGCAGAATTTTATATATTTATTTATTTATTTTAAGTTTTCTTTTTGTTTTTTTCTTTTTAATCAAATTTATATGTAGTTCTGTTTAGCAGAATTTTATTTTTAATTTTTATAACATACTATAAAAGTGAAAAGATCACATTTAGTATTCGGCGTCAGTGACCCTGGTAGTTGTGACGTCAGATAACCCACAATTAATCAGTCAATCACCTTCATTCCCACTTCCTTTCTACCATCTTGCTGTCTAACATCTCTAACTGGGGTTTTCTCCCATTTTTACATCTGGATCCTTGTACACAATCTGGATCCTTGTACACAATGTATTTATCTTGTGTTATCACTCCATCTCCCCCTGTAAACTCTCATGAATGCTAAATGGCTTAAAGTACCCTAGTGCTTGGCTCTAAAGCTTGATTTCTTGACTCATACATTCATCTGTCACCATCAGACAAGAAGTGTGAAGAGCAACTTTTCTTCTACCCAAGTAACAACTTAACATTATGATATAAGGTGTCTGTGTCATTGTGTACACACATTTTCAGTAACTTTTATAATCCATAAAATCAAACCCCTTACATTACTGATGGGCCCTTTTTGCCCCCACTGATTCTCCATATATTCACCACATAAAGTTACCAAATGATGTTTCCAGTTGGCTCAAGATTTCTTTTATCTAGTGAAGTAATGTAGTTAGTTAGTTATAAATGATTTGTTTAATGTAACTCTTGGCTAACACACACACACATTGTTTTAGAGCATACATAAAACAAGCGAGCTTTATATTTGTTAACTGAAACTCTGAATTTTATATTTTCAGGTGTGGAACACCAAATATACTTTCTAGTTGAAGCAAATTGTACTATTTAGTGAAAAAAGTACATCTGACACATTTCACAAAACTGTGTATAAAAAATATACAAAGGTCTTGAAAAAAGCCTTGCTATTTCTTATTTTGGGTGTATATTACAGTGTCCTCCAGGTGTTTGGGATAAGATCTTTGAAGTCAATGTAAAGAATGCTCTGCAACTAAGCCAACTGGTGGTACCTGAGATGCAAAAGAGAAATGGAGGTGCCATTGTTTATGTGTCTTCTATTGCTGGATTCCAGCCTATGCCAGTAAGTGCACATGAAATTATTTTAAATTAACATTGGTTATGGAATATTTCCTCCCTCTGGTTAATTGTACCTGGTGTAGGTAAGAGGTTCATATTTCTTTAGTGTTTCTTTAGTGACTAACCTCTCATTTTTTTTATTGAAGATGCCCTTCATTTGCCCTGAATTCTGTAGACAGAATAAAACTTACAGCTTACCCAAATACAAAATGAATTCACCCATATAAATTATCACTGTATTATTATTATTATTATTATTATTATTATTATTATTATTATTATTATTATTAAGTAGTTTCATTAGACCACTGATTCAGCTATGTAGACTTATACTGCTGTTCCAAAGGATCTGCTCGTAGATAAAGGGTGAAAAATTGAGTAGTACTACTTGAAGAAGTTCAGACAGTTATAGTCAAACCAAAATTGCTACAAACAAGTAGTACATTTTAGACGTTGCCGCTTTAACTAGATTTGAATATAAAATCTTGACCTAAGTTGGGATAACATGTAGCGGTGGAGACACATTGCCACATCTCTATGCCATGTCAGAAAGTGTAAGCATAATGACTACTGTGTATTTAACTGTGAAGACAGAAAATGAGTGAAAGAACTGAAGTCTGATAAAAGAGTAAAAGTTTTAAAGTTAAAAATTACAATAAATGTAGGCTTTATAGTTAAAGGGTATGATAAGAATGGTTTAGTTTCTAATCATCTGCAATTGATTATTTGACTACCCAAAATCTAGCCCAGACTCACTAATACAAATAAATGATCTGAGATTAAAAAAAAGTTTTGATTCCTCAAGTGAAGGTAGATTGTAGATTATGCCAGCCTTGTCCCGCAGCAGTCTCTTGGCAGTATGTGGATGAGATGAATAGTATATTATAATCAGATTAAAGAACTCTGAATTGAGGGAGTCAGATTAACTTTACCCAGGTTATAAGTCAGTAAGAAGTTTGGCAATGTTGTTAATGATATCCATGTTTGTAGTCATTTTGTTTTGACTGTAGGTGGGATGAGACCTTTTGGAACAGTTGAATGGTAAAAGTAAGAAAATAATTCACCAGAGTCTACAGAGAATCCGAAAATAACTTTTTTTACTTCTACATTCCACTATGCAAGACAAAGGGAAACATGCCTAAAGTATACTGTATGTGTAAAAAAAAGATAGGTAAGCTGGTGAAAATTCTGTCTGCAGACCAAGAAAGATGCCCAGTACTACTGTAAATCATTCTTCCTTCTTCCATAAGTGTGTGTTCACTTTGTGTTTGGTTTATGTAAAGGAAAAACTATGAAACTGCTTAGTTACTCCATTGCTAATCTTGTTTCTGGTTTTTGCAATCATTTGTGTCACAGCAACCTCATTAAACATAGACAGTATGTGGCTGTGTTCAAATCTTGAATGTTCTCAAGTCCACAAGTGTTTTTCTCTGTCAGACATAGGAAGAAAACATTAGTGAATTATAAATGCTCTTTCTAATATTTTTTGTACTTTACTCAGAAAAATTGCAATTACAGCTGACATACTGTCATAAAAGAACTAAAACAAACAGCAAACCATGAGTGTATTTATGGGCAAATATATACAAGATGTACTGGGACGGGGAGATCTAGTACATTTCCCCATGAAATCTGAAATCACACTAATCTCCCTGTACAGTATCTTGATCTGAAGTTTGAGTGTTGCCATTTAGTCATTTATGGCCTCTTCAAGTGATAGAAACATTTTCGTGCAAAATGTGTTCAAATATTATGGCACAAAATAAGTGTTCATATGAGCTGAGCCAGAGATTCATATGCAGTTATTGGGGATCAAAAGAGCCCTGCCATCCATTTGGGGTTAAGGCAAAAAGTCTTTTTGAAATTATTAAAGAGAGTGCCAATGAAAATATGTATATGCAGTAGTATACAGCTAGTCGTATGGGTAGTTCCAACGCTCACGCAAAGTATGGGTCATATTTCCTAAAATTAAATTGGCACTATTCAGGGTTTTTGTGAAAAAGGTAATTTTGTTTGAAAAAAATTATGTATTATATGTGATTTTACTGTTTTCATACATGCTTACATTCACTGATACCTTATATATATTTTGGTTTTGAGACAATTATGTAAATGAATACATCCTGTTAACAGGATACTAGTCTTACCTTCTCTGTTTTCACATTGGTTTTTTATTATTCTGTTAATTTTATTATTAGTTCATTAACAGTAGTAAAACTACTATAAAGTAAAAAAGTGTTTGTGTATGTATACATAATACACACTTCTTCTTATCCTTGATACATTCAGTTTGATCTATAATTCCTTATTTTGACATAAGATGATCTGTAATGCCTTATTTTGACCTAAGATAATCTTTCATTCACTTGGTCCTTTATTTCACAGCTACTGGGTGCCTATAGTGTAAGTAAAACAGCCCTTCTTGGTCTCACCAAAGCTGTAGCACAACAGGTAGCTTCAGATAATATTCGTGTCAACTGTTTAGCCCCAGGAATTGTACAAACCAAATTTTCTAGTGCAGTAAGTAGATTGTATTTTTAAACATGTTTTTATTGGTTTTTATTATGGTATTCCATCTGCTTCTCTTTCTGATCCTTTGTCTTGCTGTTATTTTCACTCTCGTTTACAAAAAAAATTCTTTGAGCCAGCCCAGTGAAAATCTAGAAATGTGTCTAAATGGTATGGTCAAACAGCTTTTAAATGTTAGCCAGGATTATAATGCAAGTTTTACAAATACAGTGCCCTTTCTGTAGTTGGCAAAGGTAGAATTCATATTGCTGATGACATCATGATCAGAACTATAAACCTGTGCTAGTCATTTCACTTCTTATTTCTGTAGCCTGATTAATCACCAAATTAGTTTACAGTTTCACAGCCATTAAAGTTTGGTGAATGATGATAAATTGATGTATTTTGTTTTCATTTAGTATCCCATTTTGTTGATTGAGTTCCAATACAAGTACTGCAGACTTATTACTGTACTTGTTCAGTATTTAAGGATACAGTGGGTCCCCGGTAATCACTGGGGTTAGGGCCCACAACCACCCTCGTTAAGCAGAAATCCACGATAAGTTGGAACACCCCTCTAAAAATGCTTATAACTGCATGCTTTAATAGTTCAAACACCAAAGGCCGCCTCTAAAAATGCTTATAACTGCCTATTTTAATAGATCAAACACCAATTGTACCTTAAACCATCATCCTAAAACCCTTTAATATAATTTCAGAGTCATCTTACAACATTACCCTTATGAATATGTGGCTTACAGCTACATGTGCAAACTAAAATCTAGTCCCCCCTACATTCAAACACAGCCATTTTCTCTTACAGTATTGAAGCTGTCCCATTTTCTTTTTTCAGATAGCTCAAAACACTGGTAATTCACAAGTAGAGTTGAATACTTTACACTACTTAAATATTTAAATATGCATTGAAAAAATACCAAATTATGAATGCAATTGACAGTGATAAAATATCCTCTTGTGTATGTCCATGTTGCAATGATATACTAATTTTCAAATATTAATACATTATTAATGTAAACATAGCAAAATGTCGATAAAATGTTATTTCACTTACAGAATCCATTTGTACTGTATAGTATTATATTGATCTGTTATGATCGTAATATGTACATTGAAAGTCTATCATCCCAGCATTTGTAATGTTTACGTTCTGAGAATCAGCTGATTGAGCTTGCTACTGAAAGAATTAGGAAAATAATTTTTTAGTTGCTAAAAGAAACAAATGCAATAATGGAATTATTGTTTTTGATTTTGTACATAAAATTGTATGATACAGTAATTCATATTTCATTAAGAGAGAGAGAGAGAGAGACAGAAACTAGTGTTTACAAATGAAGTCTCAACACAGCAGCTGGGGATGAGACATTGACTTGACAGGCTGGGGAGGAGAGTACAGTATAACCTTGTGTTGCTTACATATGAAATTCGGATTCTAAATATTATTACATGATTAGAGATGAAACATCAACAGTGATAGAATATTCTCATGTGCACTGTTATAATATGTGATAATCATAGAGTCAACTAAACTTGCAAATCAAAGAAAAAAATATGGCAATGTACCTACAGTAAAAACAGTTACAAATGTTGTAATGATCTTTTTTTTTACACATTATGATGACAGTACATCATTATAATACAGTGTAAATGAATTCAGTAAGTGAAATAACATTTTACTGATATTTTGCTGTTTTTTTCATGAAAGGATATGTATACTGAGAGAGAGAGATAGCATTTTATTGGTATTTTGCTGTGTTTACATTAAGCACACCCCTAGACTGGGCAAACTTCAAGGTTGGCCAATTTGAGAAAAAAAAACACACTTACGTGGAAAGAGGAAGATATGCAAATGCACATGGTGTAAGAAAAGGAAGTTGATAATGTATGGGGCCTGTTTTCCAAGACACTCGTAAAAATATGCTAATTTTACAGTTATACATGTTTTTCTAATAATTTATTTTATTTTATTTTGTAAAATTATAATTACAGTTTACACAGTATCATAACAGATGAGAACTAAAATCAGTAACAAATTCTGAGTACAGTATATTTAGTGTAAAATATTTACAAGATTTACTTAGATGGGGAGATGCAGTACTTTTTGTGAGGTATACATGTTTTTTCTAATATTTCTTTGCACTTTTCTTTGTAAAATTATAATTATAGCTGACATACTATCATAAAAGGTAAGAAACTAAAACCAATAGCAATCCCTGGGTATATTTATGGGCAAATAAATAAAAAGACGTCATGGGATAGAGTATCAAGTCTCAAGGCACACTGATCCCCCTCTGTCCTGTGCTGAGCTACTACAGTTGCCATAAGTCATTTATGGACCATTCAAGTGATGTGAACATCTTTCCCGTGTGCTATTAATACTCATATGAGTTAGCCCTGTCCATCACACAAAACCTGTTATAGATCCTCATGTGATCATGCCTGTACATTAAGGGCTAAATTGAAGTAAGGGGTCATAAAGTAAGGACAGTATTCACATTTTTTTTTTTAAGAAATTTAAGCATTAATGCTTTGCTGAGTGCTAGTTACCAGAGATGCTAGTCAACTTATATTAATTTTATCTATGGGATTTTACCCCAAGTTTTTAGATATTTTCTCTTTGGGCCTGTTGTAGGCAATAACATATATTTAACTTTTTGAGATGAAGACGCTGGGAAATCATCGTCATAATCCATGTTTCATTGGCACAATGTGTTTCACTGCACTATGTCACTTGCAGTTCCTCTCATTCATGTGTAAGCGTGCAGTTACTTCTCATGTTTCATGATAATGGAAATTACAGACATTTTACTGTCATGGCTCTTGTCATCCATCTCGTGGCTCCTTAATAGTCCTTATAGCTTTTGTAGGTTCATATAGTAAGTTATTCCTTTTCCCCAAGGTTTTTCTAAGTACCCTTAGGTTCTGTTCTTTCCTTCTTTCAGCACTCAAGCCTAAGTTGCTACATGGGTAGTAAGTTGTAATGGGTTTTCATGAAAAAATATTTTTGAAAAACAAATTAGTTTTTCCTATACAGACCCATAATTTTTGCACCAAGTGCCCACCTCCCAACCCCAGGTTTTTTCATACCTTGTCAAGATTATACAGGAATCTATGCAGTTGCCCACCAGAGAACCTGAGGGAATCAGTTTTACTTGCTTCATCTACCAAGGAGAATGGTTCTATTTTTTTATGGTTGTTGATTGTCTGGAATTCATGCAGATGTACAAGTAGAATATACAGTAATACTTTGATCTTACATGATTCGAGTTGCGCGAATTCACACACACTTGAACTTTTCACTGGAACCTAACTAATGGGCATACGCGATTTTTTCACAGACACACGAAATTCTCGAGAAACCCTGCAGAAGTGGTTGTTTAATTTTTGAAGTAATTTACAAGTCTTCATGCTTTTATGTGTAAAATCTGTATGAAAAATGTATTTCATTCTTTTATGTGTAAAATCTGTATGAAAAATGCATTTCATGCTTTTATGTGTAAA
The DNA here is from genome assembly GCF_040412425.1 of Macrobrachium rosenbergii. NCBI lineage: Eukaryota > Metazoa > Arthropoda > Malacostraca > Decapoda > Palaemonidae > Macrobrachium > Macrobrachium rosenbergii. Next base: position 10,585,338 of record NC_089751.1, read on the forward strand.
ATCTGTATGAAAAATGCATTTCATGTTTTAATGTGCAAAATCTCTATGAAAAATGCATTTCATGTTTTCATGTGTAAAATCTCTATGAAAAATGCATTTCATGCTTTCATGTGTAAAATCTGTATCAAAAATGTATTATTTTTATTTTTGTACATGCATAAATATGATGCAAAGGTAATTTCAGCACATTCACTTAGTGTACTTTTACAAGGTGTGTTACCCATTTGCAAAGTTACTGCACTTTTCAAAGATGATACCCCTGCAGAAAATGATTGTTTAATGTTTGAAGTACATTTATAAGTTTTCATGCTTTTAACTGTAAAATCGATATGGAAAATTTATATTTATATTTCTGTACATAAATATCATACAAGTATTATGTCCATTTACAAAGTCTTTGTCACATGGACTTTACATGACCCTGAGATGAGGTTGTTCAGTCGCGCTCATTTGATGAAATGAATTCGTTAATGTAATATCAGAGATGTAACTAAGAGTTGTATAAGTGTCATTCTTTGAAAATTACTCTGTTCACCTCGGAGAAAAGTGCTGGTGCAATCTATATGTGCATGTAATTACAGCACGTTCAGTTGGTGTACTTTTACAAGATGTAATACCTAGTTACTGCATTTTTCAAAGATGATACCCCTGTAGAAAGTGTGTTTAATTTTTAAGTTTTCATGTTTTAAGGTGTAAAATCAGAATGGAAAACTTGTATTTATATATTTGCGCATAAATACGATAATACAAAAGCAGTACAGTTACTTCATGACAGTATCTCTCTCTCTCTCTCTCTCTCTCTCTCTCTCTCTCTCTCTCTCTCTCTCTCTCTCTCTCTCTCTCTCTCTCTCTCATTCGTAGTTAGCACTCAAACATACTTTTACAACTTATTATTTCTCTGTACGTCATTACCTATACAGTATATAATTTTAAATTGATTGAATTTTACCTGTACTGTACTACCTTCTACGAACATTATGTACATGTTTTCGATATTTTATGGAATTGTACTTTTGTTGACTGACACGACATTCGACATTTTGGCTAGTGACGCAAAGAAAATGGCTATTACTCTAAGTGACAAAGAAAACGGCATCCCATGAATTAGGGGTAACATTAGTATACGTACGCACCTACTGTAAATGCGATATTATGACACTGTGCAGTACTCAATTTTTATGTCAACCATTTACTGTATTCCTTTTTTAAGGGTAATAAGCTAAATTTCAAATAAAATTACACTAACTTTAGTTCATTTAAAAGTTAGCTTAATACTTTGGGAGCATGATTAGGGTCATATTTAGTACTTAAACTCTAGAAATAAACATTTATTAGCATTTTTAAAGACCATGCCAAACTTACGCGAAAATTCACCTTGCACGAGGGGCTCCGGAACCTAACCTCGCGTAATTTCGAGGTATGACTATAAAAGAAATGGTATGTTTGAAAAACTAATTTTATAGAAAATTACATTTTCACTCTATTATAGACCTGGAAAACAAGATTGTTCAGTATGCTGATGATGCAGCACTTGTGAGTGTAGTAAAGTCTCCACGTATGAGAAATGAAGCTGCCCTCAGCCTCAGTTGGGACATGGACTTGGATCGGTGAATGGTGTAGTAGGTGGGGTATGAGGCTGAACTCCAGTAAAACTAAAATGCTATTAATTAGCAGATCTCGCACAGATTTTCCACCCTATCCTCCCCTTCAGGTGGACGGGACTTTGTTGAATGAGTCTGAATCTTTAACTTTCTAGGTGTAACTTGCCCCTCACATCTGAGAAACATCTGATGAAAGTTTCAACAAATGTAGCACAATTATCTCTCTTTAGATGGTTCGTGGTGGTAGGTTTCTGTTTTCTAATACAATATTAGCAGTTATGACTTGGACCATTGATGGATAGTCTCTTGTTTGCCACTTTTCATAAGTTGTGGTTTAATAGAGATCTTTCACATTCACAATTGACCCCTGATCCCATTTTCCTCCTGAAAGCAACCAGATTCACTGAACAGCAGCACCAATATGCAGTAAATGTGTCTTGCTGTCGAACTTCTCAGTTCCAGAGGTCCTTTATTCCTCACAGCATTGGACTGTGGAACAGTCTCCCTGAGGATGTCATGTAACTGGAACTTCAAAAGTTCAAGCGAAGATGCAATGCATTACTACCCTAATGCTATTGTTTCCTTCATTTTAATATATTTTTATCTACGTATTAATTTATTAATTTATTTTCTCATTTTAATAAGTGAGATCTCTTCCTTCTGTATTTCCTTTTACCCTCTCTTACTTTCTAATGAGCCCCATATTCTTTGGAAACTTGAATTTCAAATCAGTGGTCCTTGTGGGTTTGTTCCATATGAATAGGCTTCATCTTGTGAGTAATGAATAATAAAACATCTGTAATTGTTCCTGATTACAGGCAGTCCCCGGTTATCGGCGGGATTCCGTTTCTGAGGGTGTGATGATAACCGAAAATCAGCGATTTTCGGGGCTTATCGGCGCCGAAAAGCACCGATTTTCGGTTATTGGCGCCTCTGTTAGGTATGTATTGGTGCCAATACCCAATTATCAGTGCCGATAAGCGGAAATCAGCGATTTTTGGCGCCGAAAATTGCCGATTTTCGTCGCTAGTCAAGTGCCATAAAACCGGATCACTGTTAACCAAGCCCGCCGTTAACCGGGGACTGCCTGTATTATATAATCAGTATACTGCCTTGGGTCATCTGTTCAGTAGTCCTTTTTTTTTGTTTGCTAAGGTCTGATTTTTTATTTTAGCCATACCTTTTGAATTATGCAAGATAGTAATTTCATATTTGTCATCCATATTCCGCTAATTAAACCTATACTGTATTCGGAGGGAGTTAAACTTCATATTTGGAAGTCAAGGAATATTGTATTTCACAAACGTCTCTGTTTCAACTGTAGATGGGGTTATTCATTATACTTGAAATTGAAAAGTTCCTTTTTTTCTAATATTCAAGAATACTGTACCATTAGATCACTCGAGTAATTTGTGTATTCCTTTGTTTTCTTGACAGTTAACTGAAAATGATGCTGTCCATGAGAAAATACTAGAGCAAATTCCACTGGGAAGGTGAGTTTTATTACTAATGTGCAATGTGAAAATTTCAAGAAATAAATAGTGCATTTATGAATGTTATTGAATTGAATAGATCTAATTTTATTTTGATCCTTTGGTATTTTGAGTTCCCTATTGTTCCCTTTAAGAAATTGTTTCAGAGTTTTATAAACTACAGGTAGTTGGTAGGTTATTATGAACAAAAATTACTTTTCCATTTCCCTTTCTCCCTTGGTTTTCATGGTTCTGTGGCATCAGTCTTGCTTTGCTAGCAAGTTCCAAGTTCCTAGCCATATTTTGGAAAAACCTGTATGTTCTGTGTCCTTAAGGTGTGAGTTATGTACCAGGTTGTTAGTAAGTTGTTGTAGGTCACAGTAGGAATGAAAAGAAAGTAAAATGACGGATGTGATGGACCAGTTCTCTGTGATAATAACACTGTACAATAGAGCAAGAGGACCTCTGTGCAGTAACCCCCTCCCCACTATGTAATGTGAAACCAAGTATCAGTCTCTGTCTCTCTCTCTCTCTCTCTCTCTCTCTCTCTCTCTCTCTCTCTCTCTCTCAACTTTTTATTTTGTTTATTTCCACTTTTTCAGTAATGACATAAAGCACTTGTCTTTATTACATGCCTTCATCCTCTTGATCACCTTATCCATCCTCATTTATTTTAGTACATAGTCTTTCCTTATATTGCACAAGTGCACCTTCTTCATTCTTTAGGGATCAAGATATCTAAAAATTGGATTTTTTCCATTTTTTTCCTTTTCCCAATTCCTAAAGCATTTTCTAAGGGGCCACTTGATTTTGGAGTCAGGTATACCATAGTTTTTTCCTATCCCTAATTTTTCTCTCTTTTTCCCCCAAGACCAGAGCATGACTTTCACATCCTGTCAGATTTTATAAAAAAAAATAAATAAATAAATAAAAAAAAAAACAGGCGTTGACATAGGAAAAACCTGTTTTTGGTAGTCGCTGTTGAGTCCTCAAGGAGTTACCTTTCATGGTCTACCAGAGCCCCATGGTGACCAAACTAATATCAAAGAATCCTCTTCTAGTTGGTCTTTTTGGCCAGGTATCGTGTCATAATGATTAACATTATAACACGTGATGGAGTATATAATGGTCTCAAAGATAAGAGGGCACTTTCCCTTATCTTCAGCAAAGCTGAACCCAGTTTTTCCAATGTCAAAAGAACCTGCAAGAAAGAGAAGTGACTATTGCGCATGTGCATCTGCCCTCCTGTTTACAACTGGGCCGTTAAAATCCCATGCCTCTTCGTCAGGAAGTGGAAGGGTTTTAGGACTCAACAGCGACTACCAAAAGTAGGTTTTTCCTACATCAAAACCTGTTTTTTGGTAATGTAGTCGCATGTTTCGTCCTCAAGGAGCTTTACAAAGAAATTGACAGGTAACGAAAAAAGGCTTAAGCTCTCACTTTTTAATCTCAACACCCCAAAGGAAATACTCCCGTAGGGGGGCAGTGCTGTCAGTGCACCTCGTGCAGGGCACTGTAGACATTACTTAAGGTTCTTTCCAGAGTGCCTTCGGCCCCTAGCTGCAACCCCTTTCTTTCCTTTTAATGTACCTCCTTTCATATTCTCTTTCTCCCATCTTTCTTTCCACCCTCTCCTAACAATTGATTCATAGTGCAACTGTGAGGTTTTCCTCCTGTTACACCTTTCAAACTTCTACTGTCAATTTCCGTTTCAGCGCTGAATGACCTCTTTAGCCCCAGTGCTTGGCCTTTGGCCTAAATTCTACATTCAGTTCAATTCCAAAGGAAATAACATTTCTGGTCTGAGGTCAAACCACAGACTTCAAGTCCCATTCTTTATTCCAGACAAATCCTCTTCAGGTTTTGGTACCAAGGAACAAGAAACTACACGAACTTACGTTTTAGGATGTACAGTAGTTCTTTAGCATACTCACCATCAATAAGACCCCTGGTTTTCTGCCATAGCACCTAGGGGTTAGACTAACCATGCCGCCTACTGATACACAGTGTAGTCAAATTTGTTCGAGCACGTGGCAATAATTTAACTGATGACCACCCTGTACATTCGGAGACTTCTTCGAAAGAGATATTTCTGAAGAAGGCCAGCGACGTACAGTACTTACTTTTCTAACATCATGTGACCTAGGAAAGCAGTGTGGATTTGCCTTTTTAATGAGAAACACTACAATCATTCTCAGCCCTTGTAGGGAGAGTGGTTTGTTTGTGCTAGGATGTAGGAAAAGAGGACCTGGGATGTTTGCCGTGACTTCTAGGTAAACTTTAAGTGCCTGAACCGGGCATGCCTTGTCTGCTAAATTGAGTTTTCTTATAAGAATGGATTTCCTTTTTAAAGGATCCATATTCTTGGCCGGGAATGATGGGCCAGGAGACAACAATAATTGATGGTCAGCTATTTGCACGATGCATCATCCCCATCTAAGAGAGCCCAGTTCACTAATACTAGCTCCTGGTGCTAATGCACGTGCATTTGTAGCATGTGCATTGTAGTTGTATTGGGTCCGCTGAATTGAGGGGTTGATAGAAGTCTAAGCACGTTGTCCAGGGAAGCTCTTCGTTGGGCGAGTCGGTAGAGCTGTGGACTGGCACTCACCAGGCCCGAGTTTGAGTCTCCGGCCGGCTAATGAAGAATTAGAGGAATTTATTTCTGGCAATAGAAATTCATTTCTCACTGTAATGTGGTTCGGATTCCACAATAAGCTGTAGGTCCCGTTGCTAAGTAACCAATTGGTTCTTAGCCACGTAAAATAAGTCTAATCCTTCGGGCCAGCCCTAGGAGAGCTTTTAATCAGCTCAGTGGTCTGGTTAAACTAAGGTACACTTAACTTTTAACATGTCCAGGGACCAAGTAATTGGAAGCCTTTCAGGAGTGGGCCTTTGTAAAGCAAAAGACTGCAGAAGGGAAGTGACAACTTCTATACTGGAGTCAATCCTGAATCCATAAAGTTGGGGTTCTGTTAATGCAGCCTTTTATGCCATGACTGTTGTAACCACAAGGCATTTGTCTTCAAAAAGGCATATAAGAAAAATAAGAAGTGTTTCTGTAGAAATCTCAACTGGGCTCTCAGTATGGATATAATCTAACCGTATCTTCCATAGGGACTGTTAGTGCCGGATAGATGATATTGGGTGAGTAATTATCACTACAGATATTTTTTAAAAATCTATATGTGAAGGTCTCAGCTCAGAAAGGAGGATGCATAAACAACTTTCCCTCCTCCTGTCTGGGATAGAACAGCAGACAATAGTGGAACTGATCTTTTTGTCCATTGTTGAAGTAATAGGAACCAATGCCTGTACAGAACACTCAGTTACACCGAAGAAACTTGGGTACATTTTTTACTTGTTTTTAGGGCAGCTGGATTATTAGACTTGGTAATAAGGTAGACATTGTCTGTGCGATGCAGTTCTCATAGCATTTGTTATGTGCCAGCAAATTCAAGTTAAGTAACTGTTAACCTTATTGACAATAGATCTGGAGGGAGCCAGTAAGTGTTGTAGTCCTTAAGGAATGAGGTTTAACTGTAAAAAAACCATGACATTTTAGCAAACCCAGAACCATTCACTGGTGTTATCTTCATTTTCTAGAATGTTCAGTTTCCTATTACAGGCTAGGTAAACACTCCCATTGTATCAATTCATGTGGCTCTACCTCTTTTATTTTGACAATAGTGACTATCTCAGGAGGATATTTTCCCTAATCTGGAGCTCAGTTTTCTGTGGTTTAACTAGGCTATTAGAGTAGAAAGTTTACAGCAGCTACTTGAATAATAAATAGGATTCTAGAGTGCTATTCTCTCTTGAACAATTTGTCTATCTCTGCATTCACCTCCTGAAGAATCTGCCTCCTATTGTCATCAAGCATTTTATTGTCTTCAGTCATTTTGCTGTACATTTTCCATTACTTGCCTATTCTTTCTTTGCACTGCATATCCTTTTTCCCATCTACAGTATATACACATAAAACAGTATTTTTTGCTTTCCCAATTATTCTGTTTTACCATCCCACAATAAGATACCTGTGTTGTTACTCCATATGTATTAAGTCTACATAGATTGCTTGCTATGCAAGGGACACCACTTCACCTCTCCATCTGGTTCAGGCTCCATTGTACAGTACCTTTATTTAATGCATTCTTCATCCATCTTGTGTTTTTGCTTGAGAAGAAGTTTGTTTATTGCTATTAAAAACAAATACATTAACATTGCAATTATTGTTAAGCTGAGTCAGTATAAAGTAAAGAACAAATACTGTATACAAAGAAATTGCAATGTAAGCAATACTGACTGTATGCATTTAACTCTTTTCAGAGTAGCACAACCTCACGAGATGGCTGGTATCATCTCCTTTTTAGTCAGTGATGATGCATCGTATGTCACTGGAGAGTCATTTGTTGTTGCTGGTGGTATGACATCAAGGCTGTAGTTTTACTAGGAATACAGTATATGCTTTTGTCTCTTCACTGCCCAGGTTTTGTGCCATTGTATTTCTTCATTTTGATAAATTCATAATTCTGTGTAGTATACATACTGTAGTACTTCCAGCATGTTAAGGTAGCAGCATATGATGATTTAGTTGGTGGAATTTGCAGTGTACATGTTTATAGAATTATATATTTTATTATGATATATGTGTTGTAATCCTGCCAAAGTTAAATAAGAAGGGCAATGGTAGGTAGCATTTGCAGAAAATTCTTATTGCTAAACCATTACAGTCTAGATTAAAAATTTAAATTTTAATACTGGAATCTGCTTTGATTGCACTTAAGTTATGAGGAATTTATTATAATATATAAGGTTTATTCATGGTAAGGGTGATTGAATGTTAAATTTTTATTGTACCCTGATATTCATAACTAAATTGGTCACAAGTTACTAGTATGTGTCTTGAGATTTTCATGTATGATGAAATTCATCTTTAAGAATAAAGAAAAAATGTTATGGTTCAGAATACAGTACGTATTTCTTTTTGGAAAATATTCTTGGATACAAGGAATTTCAACTTTTGTTAGAGTAAGGTTCTTGCTCTTAAATACAAATTGTGAACATCATTATCAGTCAAAGGATACTAAGTTAATACAGAAAGTCTGTACTTTGTAAATTATGAAATGCATGATAGATTTTGTTAAGAACAGTGGAAACATGCTCGCTGTTGGAAGTGTTATAACCAGTTGTATGGTATTGTAAAGGTCATGTATTCAAGTAGTAAGTAGATTCCTAGTTTTTTTTATTGAATTTAATGTAAGGTGGTGATGGTCCTTAAAAATTTAGTTTTGGCATAAGATTTACTTTGTGGGAAAAAAAATTGCAGTTTTTAATTATAGTATACTTACTTCTTTTCAGAAATCAGTTGTTCATATAATACTTCTTTTCAGGAAATCAGTTGTTCATATAATACTCACAGGTACAACTGAAAGCAAGAATTTTTGGTAGTATATTATATGAAAATTATAGGAAACACTATTAAAATTAATTAAATATTTAAAGTAGAATTTTTCATGCTGTACTGTATTGTGTTCAAGAATCATTTCTTTCATTATCTTTTAGAGATACTAAGAGGCACATCACTGTGATAGCAAAATGAAGTAAGAGGAATTCTCCATATTTAGTTGGTTTCCCCTTCCCTGTCTGTTAATCTTGGATTCTGACATTTTTAAAAACTATATAGTATCATGTTCAGTAATATGCTGGTTATTGAAGGACCTCTTCAACCACATATCACTCAGTTATTTTAAGGATTTTCACAAATTCTGTTCATGCTGTTGCATGCATCTGTAGACATTTTAATTTAACAAAATTGCAACTCAGTCCTCTCATTTCAAGTTGAAACACTTCAAGCAATACAAAATATTTACTTTGAATGGCTGTGCTAGGAACAATGCAGAAGTATGTAAGATAATTTTAGTGTGGTACATATCCTGGTATACAGTATGTACTGTTTGTATTTCTATGAGATGTACTGTATATTTTTACAAAAATAATAAATTTTAATATCTTTATTGAAGTCATTGTTGGTGCTAAAATATTTTAGTAGACAGAGACTTTACAAAATTTATATAGAGTACAGGCAGTCCTCGCTTATCGGCGCCGTCGGTTAACAGCATTTCGGTTTTACGGCACTTGGCTAACGACATCGTTAACCAGATTTTTAGCGACAGTATGCGATTCTTGGCGTCAGCAAGCAGTTTATCAGTGTCGGTAAGCGGTTTATCTGCTCTTATAAGCGGTTGACAGTACCGATAAGCAGTTTATTGGCACTTAGGACGTCGTAAACGCCATGTATTACCGTAATTATCTGCAATTTTTGGTTATCGGCACTTGGCCAGGAATGGAACCTCCACCATTAACCAGGGACTGCCTGTATACTGTATATATAAATATATATATATATATATATATATATATATATATATATATATATATATATATATATATATATATATATATATATATATATATATATATATATATATTTCATTGTTTGTGGGTCAAAATGTACATTGTACTGTAGTGAATTTTACATTAAAGAATAAAGAAAAATGAGTGGTTAATTGAAACTAATGCAACAAACCAATGAGAATATACTGCATGTCAGATAACCAGATACATAATCATAAATAGCATATGGGAAGGACACTTTTACTCAATAAAGGTATGAAGTACTGTACCAAATTTACAGAAATATGATCTTGGATTCCCTGCTAAATTATATGAAGATGTGCCACATGTGCCCTAGCATCAGTGAAGGGATATGTGGGAGAGAGGAATGGTAGTGGAATTAAGATGAACAAATGGTAGTTGGAGAGAAGAGATTCTTCTAAATTATAGAAGACTAAGAGTCTCTGATCATGCTTGAATTATGCTCAAGATATGTCTGTATATACCTGTACCATGTGTCCAAAACTTAAACATGAACCCCTTATAAGTCCTAACGTCCCAATCATGCAGAATTGTCTGCAATTTGGTGAGCAGTTAAGATTAGTGAAAAATGCCATCACAGAAAAAGGATTTTGACAAAGGAAAAATCTATTTCTGGAGAGGGGCCCGTGTCACCCGGTGAAATAGTCCATTCAGCACTTATTTCTAGGTAATTCCGTTGCTAGATACCAGAGAAAGCTAAATGAAATGCTGGGTTACTACCCCAGAAGCGAGCTCCACTAGATGGAGTCGTGTATGGAAAAGGGTGAACTACAAAAACACGGAACCTTATCCTATAGAGATTCCCAATGTCAAAAGTCCCAACGAGAGAGGTGCCGATACAAGCCCATGCACTACTCGCGGACTGCATACAAGGCAACACTAGCCGCATACCATGTTAGCACCCACCTCACTAGAATGAAGTTTATCAAGGGAGGAGAAATGAAAAACAGGGGTGGGTCACCGGGTGACCACGGGCCCCTCTCCAGAAATAGATTTTCCTTTGTCAAAATCCTTTTTCTGGATCGGAGTCCCGTGTCACCCGATGAAATAGTAACAGAGAAATAAACATCATTCTTATGCTATTAAAGACTTAAATAGAAACGTTGAAAACTAGGAGAATTCTACCCTGAACATAAGTAAGGTCCTCTAAGTTCATGTAATGAAAATAATGTAAGTGGTCACCGTCTAAGATCATGAGCTTAGAATAGCACCTGAATAGCTTGTATTAAGAAAATACTTCCTGCCTAATAGCAGACCCAATGACAGTGCCCCCTTTTTTTAAAGGAGAGGACCTGACAAAATTGCGAGGTCCTGTCTAAAAAAAAAGCCTGCAAGGAGAAAACTGGACACAGAAACAGACCTTGTAAAGGGGAGTACTTTCTAAGGTGACCACCGAAAATGAGGACCTTCAATTGTAGATAGAAAGTTAGGGTGAGAATTCACAACACTACCCCTGATGAGGGGAATCCAAACTGATTGGTTCCGCCAGACAAACCAAACTGATTGGTTCCGCCAGACAGGGCAGACAGAACAGGAAAACTAACACTAGAAGCTAAGCTGATTAAAAATTTTTGGGACTTCCTTAACAAGGAAAGATAAGAACAAGATGATTGGTGGTTACCGAAGCTAACTCCGATACATTACTCAAAGACCAGGAAACCGAATGTGGACGGAGTACTGTTCTTAGACGAACACAGACCTTAGGGATGAAAGTTAAGGGCCTGTGAGTCTGGTTCCAACAAAACACTTTCCTCGAGGCCAATGCGGTCGCATCAGTACTGTAGCTTCGAAAACTATGTGAAGAGTGCTAGTTACTTAACTGCAGAACCATACTGCAGTAGAGTAGGATCCCTTAACTGATTTCAGGAAAACAGTAATAACAGGACCAATATCAGTTTCCTCCTAAACTGTAAGATTCACAAAGACCACAAAGCCAGGACATCAGAGTTTGAGGGGGCTGGCGCAGGCTGAGTTTATACCAGACGGGACAGCTTGATAGTTTGTGGCTGAATTGGGTTGCAAACAGACCTACTTCCAGGCCCAGGAAAAGGTCACAAGACTACCTGAATGGCGCTCTGCCTAAGGACTATTCCGACACCAGGGGGGGAGGCCCTGGATAGGGAAAAAGCAGTGACCTTTTGGACCCCTACGAGAAGGGTGGTAGACAGAGGCACCTGCGTCTGTTGGTTATGGAGAAGAATGAACCATAACCTGAACGAAGCAATTCGAGTCCAAAACCACTTGTTTACGCAGCGCACTATTGCTGTTTTGTTCAGAACCAGCCTAAAAGGAAACCTCTTGGGCGGAAGAAGTTTCCAAGGACAGGAAGACTGTCACCGCCCTCCAAAGCGTTGATATGGATCTGCCGGAACGTGACCGACTAAGTACCATGTACTCCATTGGGCCAAAAAATATCCACCTCACCCGCCAGATATTCAATGACTAGAAGGGCTTTAGAAGTCTTTCAGAATTATTTTTCCTAAAACCCCTTAGTTCAACAAATTAAACTTTTCATTCCACAAATTGTGTGAAACAGTTACACATATAGTAAATTATAAAATAAGTTGGCTCCATGTACATGTAGGCATTAAAGGAAATGGAGATGTTGATGAAGCAAAGCTGCCATTTCCATAAATAGATCAAATATATCCTGTTCTTGTCAGTGATTTGCTCTTCTTAAACACATGATATTCAGCAAGTGTCACATTGTTGAATAATGAATCTGAAGTTAAGAAATTCAAATAGATATGGTCACACTCATATGACCTGTGGGTATTTGAGGAATAACTTTCACAACCCAATTGTAGAATGCAGAACACCTGTGCTCAAAGATTTTTAGTGATTATCCAACTTTCAGCCATAAATTTGATTATCAGAAACAAATCCTTGAAAGAAATTTTACCACACTCTATCCAGTTAAGATGTAATATAATCATTAAGACCAAACCTCTTGGATTGGTTAAACTATTTATTTATAAGCAATATAATGTAAAAATTGTGGAAATTTCTGGAGTAAAGCAGAGAGAAAAAAAAGGACAAAATTGGTAATTATCTATTTGATTTCATAACAGAAAGGTGATCAGTACACGAGACCTTTATGAGACAACTACAGTAAAAGTGCCATGCAGAGAAGGAAAGATTATTTACCAAATATATGTGGATCTCAAGTTGGTTTACAACCAAGAATATTTGCTTAGCTAGTGGTGTTAAGATAACATAACACAAGATCTACAGGGAAGACCTTGGCAAATGTATAAGAAGAATTTTAGATAAATGAAAAGTCCAACAGAACATCAAAAGAAGTAAACAAACTTTAGAGCCGATCCAGAACTCATTCATTCTGAACATAAATAGTATTTAGAACAAATAAAAGGTGTAGATTACTTGTTCTCAGAAGCGAGGAAAAAATCTTCTCCTCCGTTCTTTAGAACAAGTTACGAAGTTTGTGCCCAACGTGGGAAATGTGTGTCAGACCATGAATAACAAACAAATGGTTGATTGGAACAACCATTAAATTTCAGTAGCCCATTTTTCAAAATATTAAAGAAAGATAGGAATCCATCTAACGATAACTAGCCACGGTATGCTAAATTACATCCAATTTGCAGTAATTCTGCTTGAGAGAAGAATTCAAATAGGATATGAGGAATTGCATAAGAATATGATTATTAAGAATTGGAAGATAATGAGAAAATGAAGGGAAAGTTATAAAATTAGTTGTGGTGCTGTAGTCGAACAGGAAACAGTTAAAAGTTGAGAGGACAGCCATCATGGAATTGAAAAGAGATATAAAGAGTTTAAAAGATTGCAGAAAGTATAGGAAATGCGGATGGACAAGAACAAAGAATGGAAAAGGTCAATAATAGAAGATTGAATAATTTAAACGGGTATAAATGAAGATAAGATCAACACTCCATACAGGTTATCAAAATGAATAATAAACAGACCAATGTGCAATATTGATAGGTGTGAATCAGACATTGGTAAACAGCAGTCCTTGCTGGCAGAGAACAAGCAATGTCAATCACAAATGGCCTAAATGAAAATAAAAATGCAGGATTAAGGCAGTAGTGCTGAAAAAAGTAGTCTAGAAGATATATATACAAAATGGCAGAGAAGAGTTGACATAATATCAAAATGTGAAAAGAAACAAAACCCAGTGGCACATAAAACAACTGATGAGATAAAAAAGAGGCTCACAAAGAAGACCAGGCTGAAAGAATCGAAGGTGGAGAAGGCTTTGGAAACTACAGGAAAAGTTAACAGAAGAATGTTTACTAAGAGAAATTGCTAAGGAAAGGGAGATATGAAAAAAACAGAAGGGATTAATTAAGAAAAATGGAGAAGTGAATGGGGCAGCTTTTTGGCACTTTGAGAGAACAATGGATGAACAGAAAGAAAACAAGTTGTATGTACAATACATAAAGAAAGAATTTGAACATTTCTGTGTGGATATATTTACATAGGAATCCAGCTTAGTAGAAGGAAAAATTCTGAAGGTTTGCTGAGAAGTAATAGATTGGCCAAGGCACCAGACATCCGTTGAGATGCTACTGCCAGAGAGATTCAAGTCCCTTCTAAGGCTGGCCAGTACAGTCTGTTGTTGGGTCCCTCTCTGGGTCGGACTTTTTCTATGCCTACACCAACTCAGAGCTGTCTGGCATGTTCATTACATAACTTTTAGTTTTGACATACCGTACCTGATAACACTAGACACCCTACACTTCTTACCCTTTTTATCTGTCCTCTCTTGATGTGTAGAAGAGACTTACTAGCCTGGTATGCATCTCTTCCAGGAGAAGCCCAATATGAAATAGCTGTTCTTCAGTGTTGGACTTAGCCATAGCCTTTGTACCGGGGTCTTCCATTGTCTTGGACTGGAGTTCCCTTGCTTGGGGGTACACTCAAGCACACTTTTCTGTCAGTTACCTCTTCCTCTTGTCTTTCAAACAGTGTGTAGAGCAGGCCTGGTAGAAGGCCAAGGATGTCTGGTAGTTTAGCAAGATGTTGCTTTGTTCTTTATCCTTGCCTGTGGTTTTCTTTTCAAAACCATTACTACTGTCCCTCCTTCAGTGTTTGGCAAATCTAAAAGTGTATTTGTCATTGGTGGGTGTGCTGGCTTTTCCCAGTTGACCAGTTTAATTTTGGCAATAATTTTGTCGTTATATCGGCATACATCCCGTGGGGGGTTAGTGCCATCAGTACACCTCATGTGGTGCACTGTAGGCATTATTTAAGGGTCTTTGTAGCATCCCTTCAGCCCCTAGCTTTCATTCTTTTTGCTGTACCTCCATTCATATTCTCTTTCTTCCATCTGACTTTCCACCCTCTCTAACAGATGTTTCATAGTGCAACTACAAGGTTTTCCTCCTCTTACACCTTTCAAACCTTCTTACTGTCAATTTCTCTTTCAGCACTGAATGACCTCAAAGGTTCCCTTTGGCCTATTCTACTCTGTACTGTATGGGCATACACTTTTCAGTATTGATTTCACATGCATATATGTTGTCCTTGTTATTGTTTGTGTTAAGTTTGCATATATTCCTTTATGCTTGTTTGAAACACAGTTGCTTCTTTCTAGTAATATGGAACTTAATCCTGGTTCACATATTCGATCATGGAAATGTCTTGTTTTATATGACAGTGTCTGTTGATTATATATAAGAAAATTAAAAAGGGCATGGATGTTGCTGTCAATTTTGATATCCTCTTTTGTTCTGAAACTTTTGTGTCTGTTGAGCCACATTTTTCAGAACTGCTGATTTCAGGGTTTAAGAAGCCCATTTTAGTCAAGCGTAATCACTGTAGGCATTACTTAAGGTTCTTTGCAGTGTCCCTTGGCCCCTAACTGCAACCTCTTTCATTCATTTTACTTTACTATTTCTTATTGCAACTGATAGGTTTTCCTCCTGTCCCACCTGTCAAAACTTTCTACTCTCAATTTCCCTTCCAGCACTGAATAACCTCATAAGTCCCAGTGCTTGGCCTATGGCCTAAACTCTATATTCCATTCCATCCATTAGTGAAGCGTAATGCCATTCCAAGGGCGCATGGAATGGCTCTGTATATTACGAGAGGGTTTCTCCATATCTCACAGACCACTGTATGAGTGTGGATGTCAAGAAACACAGGTGATTAGTCTGTGGAAGACTAATAAATCTTCATGTTTGGATAACTCTATTTATGGCTGCTTGCTTACCAGAATTGCAGCAGTTCAAGAAGCTGACTCCAAGGCTTGTTTCATTTTCGTTGGTGATTACAGTACTCATCACACTGAATGGCTAAGCTCAGTAACTCTTACAGATAATCATGGTGTTACTGTTTAAGAATTTCCCACTCTTCTGGGTTGTGAGAAGTTAATAAATGAACCCACATGCTATTCTGGCAACTGTCATGACCTTGGATTCATAGGCGCTACAGGGATTGTATCTTTTGCGGTAGGCTCACTGGTGGGCTCATCTGATCATAGTTTGATTAAGGTTAATGTAGAGATGGATCAACTTGTTCCTGATAGTGTATGAGCTTTTCAGAAAAAGGTGTGTATATGGACTATTATATCTTAAGAGAGTTTTAATTCTTTTCTTCCTCCTTGTTTGGAGCACTGACTCTCATCTCAAAACTTTTGAGTAGAGTTATGTCATCAATGAGGTTTATTTTACCAACTCGCAATGTTGACTAGTGGCATAGATGTAAAGTGAGTTCATTATGTTTGTTGCATAAAATGCACTACAATAACCTAGCAGTTTTTGCTCGCAGCTAGGCAGGCTGCTGCTGCTGTTTATTGTTTTCTATCAGGTAAAGTACAAGTTGTATCTTGGCTACAACTAATATGTGGAATAATTTGCCCAGTTCAGTTGTGGAATCTTCTGATCTCCAAATGTTTAAGCGAAGGCAAGTTCATTCATGCTTTCTGCTGACGTCTCCTGATTCAGGTGTATCGGTTTTATCATCTATTACCTCTTATTTATTCATTTATCACCTTTTCCCATAACTTATCTCTCTCTGCAGGCTGACTTCTCTTTGGAGCCCTCTTGGATTATAGTCTTTTGACTCTTTCCAAAAGGGTTTTTAGTTGAAGATTTAAAGAAAGAACAATAATTGACTGAACAACAATAGCAAAGCCAGAGAAGGAAATAAAATGAATAGTGTGATTAAATGCTTAAAAAAGCAAGCATATAGGAGATAGTGAGTCAAAGAGCAATAGGGAAACAAATAAAATGTAGGGAAAGTTATGAGAAAAGCCTGAAAATATTTATGAACGATGCTGAGGAGCGAATAGCGACCCTTAAAGAGTGGAATGAAATGGAAATTTTTCAGTAAGTAAATCAAAGGGAAACAAATTAAATTTGGATAACATAAGATGGCTTCCCATAACAAACACAATAAGCAGAGTTTTAAAAATTATGGCTTTGAAACATTTAGAAATGAATGAATGAAAAGATAAGGAAATGTCAATAAAATGGGATGTAAGGAAATTCACATGAGATATGATTACCGTCGTCAATAATGCTATTATTGATGATAACAAATACTTGGGGCATGTGCGTGCAAATGGTTTGGAGATGCTCTCAGGTTCTGTAATAAACTTAGCATGGCGGGCTGCACCGAAGAGTAGGGAAGTTGATGGGCAGGAAGAGGATCAATTTATGAAATGAATAGGGAAGGGAGAACAGTGGTAGATACTCCAGCAGGGAAAGCATAAGAAAGTAAGACACGGAAAAGTCAAGCAAGGCACAATATGTTGACCAAAACTATGCCCAATAACCACTGACAAAGTCAAAGAAGCTTCACACTCATAAAAGATGTTAAAAAAGTACTGAGTTATGTAAATGACATAGTTTCGTAGCAGTATAAGGGAGAGATTTGAGGTGGCATTAGCTTGAAAATCTTGAAAAAATTACCTTCAACACAAAGCCAATGAAGTTAGAAGTACCTGTTGTTGGAATTTAGAGATAAGCAAGTGGAAGACAGAGTAAGAGATGGTGATATACGGGGTGACAAGAGTACAAACCCTGGGGCATTTCTATTTACTATAAGTATGAAAAAGATACATAGGATTCACGATTCTTGAAATTATAAAATACAAAAATGTAGGAAAATTAGAATACGTGACCATAGAAATAAGAATTAAAATATATGAAATGGGGTGAGCCGCACTGTCCTTGCTGAAGTAGAAACTGACGATGTGAAATGAAGGAATTTGAGGAGATAAAGTACAGAACCATGAAGGGAATGTTGGGTTAACCAACAATTACACACTATTGGGGCTATTAGCTGAAACAGGTATGTGGACTATTGAAAACAGAATGGATTATATTAAATGAAAAAATTTGTTCCACATCATCATAACAGTAGAGATGAGTACACACTAAGCATTACTCAAGGTTCTTTGCAGCGGCCCCTCGGCTCCTAGCTGCAACCCACTTGCATTCCTTTTATGTACCTCCGTTTGTATTCCCCGTAGAGAGGTAGTGCATCTCATGTGGTGCACTGTAGGCATTACTGAAGGCTCTTTGCAGCATTCTTTCAGCCTCTAGCAGCAACCCCTTTCAATCTTTTTTACTGTAATCCCGTTCATATTCTCTCTCTTCCTTACTTTCCACCCTCTCCTAACAGTTGATTCATAGTGCAACTTATCCTCCTGTTACACCTTTCAAACCTTTTTACTATCAATTTCAGTTTCAGCGCCGAATGACCTCAAAGGTCCCAGCGCTTAGTCTTTGGCCTAAATTCTATATTCTATTCTATTCTATTCCGCTCATATTCTCTTTCTTCCATCTTATTTTCCACCCTCTCCTAACTATTGTTTGAGAGTCCAACTGCAGGTTATCCTCCTCATACACCTTTAAAACCTTTTTACTCTCAGTTTCCCTTTCAGCTCTGAATGCATTCATAGGACCTAGTGCTTGGCCTATGGCCTAAATTCCATATTCCATTCCATTCCAGTTGAGATGAAAAGACTAGTAAAAGGCCAAGTAAGGAAACCTTATGACGACTGCTCTGGAAAATGTAAGGTACAGTAATGCTAAATATTGTTAGTGAAGGAGTAAAACAGTATACAAAGCAAACGCTCAAAAAGGAAATATAGAAAGAAATATTATTAGACTGGCACAGAAAAAAAAATTATCTGCATGAAGGAAGTGGTGACAGCTTGACATGAGCTTTCTTACCATACCTGGAAAAACATGAAAAATTAAACTGATCGACAAATTTCCCAGGTGGCAAAATAACAGGTGTGTTAGAGAAAGTACAAGGTGATTGAAGAAAGATGAGTATGAAAAATACATTTATTTTAATAGCGAAATTGTACATGAACACTTTTCAGATGCATTGCGTATAATGTTTCGGAAGACACCAACTTTAGTAACTTACAGAAGTGAGCATCTAAGCACAAACTTGTTCAAATTGTCGAATTTTTACTTCTTTAGTTATGTGGGTATTTTTATGATTTTAAGAAAAAGTAGGTGATTAGGAGTTTCAGTAGTCTGCACCATGATTAAGACATTCTTATATTTTGTTTATTTTTTCTCATTTGTCTTTGTAGATTATGTATTATTCTTTTTTTCTGTAACAGTTGTGAGTTTTACATATTGATGTATACCGTAAAACTAAACGTTTTGTTTGTTTTTCACAGCAAGTATGGTTTTGAAAGTAGGCTGTTCGTTTTCATTCTCGAAATGATTAAAGGGAATTCTCGGTACTTTATTATTATTATTGTTTAACTTAATAGAATGGCCGTCTAGATGCTGATGAGTTTCGCCAGCGGTTCGTAAAGAACCAAGAAAATCCTGGACGGCGACAACGACCACCGCCGCATTCGACACAAAGAGGCCCTCGCCATCCTTCGATGGAAACCATGAATGACCGTTACCCAGAAGACCCTTCTTTGCACTACCACCGTCAGGGGAACGGCAAGGCGCGCCCCTGGGATAACAATTCAGCTGCCCATACTTCAGGAAGCCGCCCTATGACCAGAAATCCCGAGACCTGGCGCCAGCCAGTCTGCGCCTACGTCGGTCAGCCAGGCTCTCGGGATGACCCATCACCCCCCTCCCCCAAGTTTTGACTAATTAAAAATCGCCAGAATTTCTGAGAGGCCGCTTGCGGGTATAAATATGGCACAGTTATACTCCTAGCTTTTTCCAGCAAGACCCTGTGCCAGCATACTGGTGGCTTAATCCAAAACAACAGCCCCGCCTTTCACCCAGTTAGGACTGCTCTAGTAGCAAGAGCCAGACACCAGTGCCAGCACAAGGCTGGGTTAATCTCAAGCAACAACAACAACCTTGGTATCATTCGCCGTTTAAAAAATGGTAGAAAGCTCTACCGAAACATCAAGATGTAAATGAACTATGGACAGCTGCTGTATAATTTACCTGCTGTTAAGAAGAAACTGGTTCGAGAGATTGAGAAACTACGATACAAACTGAACGGCATTCAGACGGCCATTCTATTCAATGAAATTTGTTTGAGATATTATTATTATTATTATTATTATTATTATTATTATTATTATTATTATTATTATTATTATTATTCAAAACGAACAAACAGTTACATCGATCAAGAACAGAATGCACACATGCGGTAAATAGAAACTAAGAGAATAAAATAACGAGTGAATGACTGCTAGCATCAGAAAGAATTAGGTTTAGCCATACCAGAAAGTGTTCATCAATGCATGTTATTATCATTATTATATTCTGCGCATTGAGCAATGAAAAAAACAAGGAAGGTTTTTCTATAGCTTGCAATATTCCACACCACTGATATTTTAAAAATAGTAGTAGAAACGAGTTTCGTAAGCTCTCTAAAAATATTCGGAATGAAAAGCTAATCGTTAGATGTTGTGGGAGAGATGACGTCCCTGACTAGTGTCAACTGCGAATATCGCAGTCTTTCTTCACTACATGGATCATAATATACATGTATTTATTATTATTATTATTATCCACCTATGATCTGGACGTAAAGTTATCAGCAACCCCCGTCTGTGCTTTAAGAAAGCTCCCGACAAACTCTTGACGTATGACGGCCTTAGCCGGAAGACTTTTTTTTTTTTTTTTTGCTGGAGTCAGAGTTGGCAACTTTTAGGGCACCATACCCGGCGTGTTATATCTCTGTTTAGTTACGTAAGTGGGACTAGTGGGCCGGTTACCTGCTCCTGCTGTCGGCCGCCTGTCGCCGGTTAGCGCTGGCAGTCGTATTGAGCATCGCATGAATAAGATGTTGCCATGTTATCCGTTTATGTTTTGTATTAAACACTGGTCTGTGGCCATAACACAGGATGGGAGTTTCTTGTCGGCAGTGCTTTTTAGTGTTTTGGAAAGGATTTAATTTGTCACTTCATGTTATGAACTTAAACACATTTTATATATATGGATCGCTATGATTCAGATATTCACACTCCTAGAAAAATTTACTGCTCAAAAAAAGAGAAAAAATATGTGAACACTCAGAATATTTTTGCTTGATATTGGTGTATATCAATTACCTAATTCTGTATCAAGATAATATTTAACTCGAATCATGCTTTTTTCTGTCTACAAACAATAATTCAATACACTTTTTCGGTCTCATGTTAATGCCAGTAGAAATTATTATTCCTGTTCTTATTGTCGATTTATGCAGTAAATTTACCTGATATTATTGTATTGCCCATATCTTTTTGTCTCTGACACCTTGCTACCTGCAATGAAAGAAGGAAAACATTCATGCGCTTTAGTGCAGTCTTATGTTTGAAACAGCTGCTAAGTGTACCCAAGAGGACACCCACATTAATTTTGTTTTGTTTGGGTTGTAATAATGAAATTTGGTGTATGGACATATTCATGTCCAAGTAGTCTCTATTCAGTAACGTGTGTTCTTGCATGAAAAAGCAGTGCCTTAAGCTCTCAATTAATGGCAAGGAATAATTATCGTCAGCCGGCGTACTGCTTAGCAGTGTCGGCTGCTGCCATTGACAAGGTCTATGCATCATAAAGTTCCTTTCCAAAACAATGCTACTAAAATCAACAAACTACTTAAATTAACAAACTCTAATTAATAACTGCCGTAAATGATCACAGAATACTAACTGTTTACTTGATCTTTTATGGAGACCATCATAGCTACGTTTGCTCCAATCTGTTTGTATTGCGTTATTCGAGTTCTTTCATGAAATACCAGGCTATTTCTGTCAATAAACTAAAAAATTTTGATATTTACCTGAATTTATTAGTTTAAAAGTACAACAAAGTATAATATAATATATATATATATATATATATATATATATATATATATATATATATATATATATATAATTAGTGTAGAAAACCAAGTATCGTATGATAATTAGATATGTGATGACAGTTTGTTCCAAGGTTTGAAACGCCTCTTATGGAGGGCTTTCAAATGTCTCGTTACTATGGCAACTGTAATGCTCGCCTTCCTGAAGGACAAAATTATTTTAACGTTATATATTCCAAATAAATACGTCTGTGAATAGAAAAATATTTTGTTCACTGGCGAGAAATTTTATGGCATTAATAAACCTACTTGCCATTCTGAAATATCATATTACCAGTTTAGTCCACTTTTGCATTTGTGATTTACCATTACTAGGCTGATTTTTGTTCCGAGATGACCTAAAGGTACGCTCTTATCACTTTTATTATGATAGAAATTTTAGTTGTATGTTATTTTTGCTTTCATGTTGGTAATCCAGTCCAGTGCCAATACATATCTGATACCCAATCCTTCATCAAATCTCGATTTCTTACAAATCTTTTTGTGCAACAGATCGGAAATGACTGGATCTCTTTGAGAATCCTTTTTCTTAAATGTAATATGCACATTAGAATTAACAGTCGATAAAATATCATTCCTTGTCTCGTCAGGCCTCATTAATAATTTTAACCAGGGACTAATGAATACCTTGATTTCAATATAGTGGACGCCTAAGTTTCAAGATTCCAAATAGAGCGGTAACCAGCAAGCATGCACTGTTTATTACTGTTAAAAATATGTTAGGAAGTTTTTGTGTTGAGAAATTATTAGAAATATATATAATATATATATATGCGCCAGAAGGGTCTTTCATATCTTTAAAAAGGACATCACGATTAAAGAAAAATCTTTGAATTGTGAACGCTGTCACGGTCGCCAGTAATCGATGATCACAAGGATTGATGCCAAATAGCTTTTTGAATTAATCAGAAAACGCTGCACAGGCTCTATCGATTTCGTTAGGCTAAAGTAATTATCATGAAGAGTTATAAAAAACGGAGGCAACAGATTAGAGAAATTAGTTGCCAAAAATTGGTTTGATCCCAAAATGGTTGTCGACCATGTTGGCAATCAGCTGTGTTGTGCGCATGCGCCATATCGACTAATCGTCTGCCTTCCCAGTCGTCGCTCTCGGCACTCCTATCCTCCACCGCATAGCTACCGGACGAGAAAGTCTAAAGGTAAGATTTCTTGTAATTTTCAGTAGAACACTGTGTTCCATTGCTACATCTTATTTAAAAGTTAATGCATCTTCGTGGTCACTTCTGTGTACTGCGAAACTTGATTATTGTGTCATTCATGATGTTATTGTTGCGGGATTTTGTTCACCGGCAAGACTGTCGGTCAGGTGATAGACCACGAAAATGGCCGCGGCGTATGTGATACAGCTAACCGGCGTAAACTATTTTCAGACATCGCCAAAATGATTCCTGCTGCCAGACTCGCCCTTCCCGTCGCCAGGACTGTATGTGTAAGTATATTTATTCTCTTCGTGTTTGTGAGAACTTTGTCGTCAAGGTAAAAGCCGGCTGGTGGAGGCACCATGGCTACCCCGACCGGTCCGGTTCTTACCAACTTACGTAACTGTGTAGACTAGACAACCTGTGTACCAGTTCCTTAATATTAATGTAATACCAAACCATTCTCTAGTGTTATAATTCCGTTTAGAAGCATTACCCTTATTTGAGTAGGTTATACCCTATTTGTGATGCTCAGACGTAGGCCCATCGCCTGAGGTTTAGGCTTAGGCTGTGTGAATTAAAGTAATTTGCAGTTTAAAGCTAATCTTGATATCAAGTGTCTCCTCTTACCGTTTATACATTGAAGGATTGGTAATGGTAACTTGGCAATTTTATTAACCTAATTAAATTTTGGTTAGGCTAGGCCAAGCCTACCACAACCAAACTGCTTTTAGACCTAGTCTCAATTGTCATATCTCTATAACCCTTTTACAGCCTAATGTATCCTAGTTGTGGTAATCTGCTAAGGTTTTTGAAAATATTCTTGTTTTACTGCATGATAGTTCTTCCAGAATTGACCATAGTGGGCTAGTGCTAAATATTTTGGTGGCAGGTATGCCTAGGAGCTTTAGTTGAGCAATAGCTTAGTCAGCAAGGAGTCTGTTTGTTTTAATCCATTGCAGGTTTATTCTTTTATTACCCCAACCACTCCCTTGAGTGCTGTATGCAGTATTACCCTAGTTCCATGGTGATAAGACATAACAACGCATCTTTTGTTAAAATACTCAGTTTATTAAGGAAATTTTCAAAAGGATAGTTAGGGTTGATATGATGCACAACAGGTTAGATAACTTGAAAAATGTACTGAAATAATTGGCAGTTTTTAGGATATGTAAGGGCGGCTACTAAACGTGGCATCCTGCGGAGCTTTTCTCTTTAAGAACATGAACAAAATGCTAAATATCTAACATTTCAGTAAATTTTTCAAGATTTCACATAAATAGCATCATATGAATTTGCTTTCCATTAAAATATATTATTAGCCAAAATGTCTGAAAAGAGCTCTTACTTTAAATTATTAAATACTCCTTACAATGTGTTTGCTCGTCACTAATTGAAGAGTAAGATGGTATTTTGAGTAGGTTACAGATTTAAGGCTATCAGTTTTTCTTGTAGTTTTGTTGGCTGAACATAGGGTAATGGTGTTTGAATCGTAAGTAGCCTAATTTTGTGTAAATAACAGAGTGGCATAGGATTACTGTAATCCACACCTTTATTGGTAGCAGGACAGAGGAATCTGGACAAAGTGTTCGTTTATTTTAAATAGGGCAGTGTTAATATGTAATATCATGAAAACAAGGGTAGCTGTTGCCACATAACTAACAGTAGCAAAGGCTTTATTACGGCTGCGTCTGTAGGAAAAGTATGGAGACTATAATTGCACAAAAGGAAGTATTTTCTAAAATTCATATCAAGCTTTCTTACATTTAAATCGAATGTTTATTCTGTTTGTCTCGGCTAATGAACCCACAAGGCTTTCCCTGCCAATGTACACTTCAGCTTCTTCCTATGCTATTAACAGTAGAATTTCCATCATTGTGGCTGCCATTTGCATTAACAGCACCGTAGGAAACCCTAGTTATACCAACAACTAGAAAAAAATATAAAACTTTTGCATGGTGCATTGAGAGCATAAACTAAAGGGTGTTTGCAAGCATCCATTCTTGCCTCACTCAGTTTTATATTCATTCTTATTTTCATCCATCAAGATGTCCAACTTTTCAGCAACTACTTAGTACAACTATATTTCCCATTTTTGTATCATATATATATACACACACAATGCTGTGCTTCCATTTCATTGTCCCAAGTGCTGAGTGGCTGAAGGTGCCCAATGTTGTGTTCACTGGCCTAAATTTTTATTTATTCAATTGTAAACAGTTTGCAGTATAGAATTTGTAAAAGGTGAAGCATTAGCCTGTAGGCTTTCAGAAATGTTTGAAATTTTACTAAAATATTTCACTCTCGCAGGAACTTAAACATACAGTACGTATAAATAAGGTTGTTGAAATTTTCTTAGCTCTAATGTTGGTAACGTTACAAAACTCTATTACTAAAATGGTAACTATAGTTTAGCCACATACTACCTAGAGTAATTTTCTTAAATGCTCTCTTTTAAAGTCACAAAGACATGAAAGCAGTAACTAACCTTACCAATTCAATTTTGTATTATTGGAATCGGCATACATTTTGAAGATGGCACTTTAAAGTAAACCAAGTTACTGGACCATTGCATGGTTTATATTACAATGCTATTGTTGGTAAAGTAGCTTCAATTGGACACATGACTTCAGGCTAGCTTGAGCATAGTCATGTCACACAATTTTTTCATTTTCAGTCTTGAAATGAAGGCTGCTTTAGAAGTTTATTAAGGTAACTGGTGTAATCTATTAATTACTAAGTTCTTGGTTAGTGTATGTTTTAAGTTTTCTTTGATATACAGTAAATGTGTTAATTTTTGTAATTCACTTCCTACATTAAGTAGAGAATTTGCAATTTAGCCCATGAGTTGTTAGTGTAGATATTTTCACGTTAAATGAAGTAAGTTAACAGGTGTACACAAGGTTTCATGAACTAAGAATTTCATAGGAAAATTTTTTTTTAGAACTACTAAAGTTTCAGGTGTTGCACACCCTTAATTATGGTTTTTCAGCACTGTACAGTATAATTGAGAACAGTAATCCAGCATTAAGTGGGTCCTTTTTTGTTTTAATTTAAAAAAAAAAAATTTTTTTTTGCTCTTGCACATAATGTTAAGGCATTACTGGGATTTGATGTAGGAGTAAAAAGTTTGACACGGGTGGTCTCCCCCCTTTTCTTTTTAGCTTCATCAGTGAGGATAAATATGGAAGCAACACTGCCCTTTAATTTGTATGCAAGCTCATTAGAGACTGGGATATTACTGATTATTTTGCTTTGGTTTCCATTTTTTGAACCACTGTGGTTTAGACAAAAAAACTTGAAAAATTAGATTGTCATGGCAGTGTTCGTCTTAATGAAGGTGATTTTCCTTGCAGGTGAGGAGCCCGCTTGTAGTTCGTCCTCTTGCTGTGGCTCCACTGACACGCAGCTTCCAGACCACCACCACATCAAAGGACATTGACTCTGCAGCAAAATTCATTGGTGCTGGAGCAGCCACTGTTGGTGTTGCAGGCTCTGGTGCTGGTATTGGTTCAGTGTTCGGTTCCTTGATCATCGGCTATGCCCGTAATCCATCTCTCAAACAACAGTTGTTCTCTTATGCCATCTTAGGATTTGCCTTGTCTGAGGCTATGGGTCTGTTCTGTCTTATGATGGCTTTCTTGCTTTTGTTCGCCTTCTAAATATTTTATATGGTGGAAGGATGCCTCATACCATCGGGCAGTGGAAACCCAGACGCTAAGATGAGGTCATTTCCCCGCACCCTTGGGCTGAGATGAACATCTAAATTAACTTTTAAAAAAAATAGGATGTGGAAAATGGTCTTTGATAAGTTGTTTGGTTTTTCACTAGGAGAATTCAGCTGTCTTGTATATAAGGATTTAAGTTAAGGATGCTCTTGTTGGCACAGATTGTTATAGGCAATGTCAGAACTTACACCGAGGAAAGTTGAATTTTCTGTGGTCGTATGCCAAGGAATGTCACTGAGAGCTAGAGATTCCAGTGTATAGAAAATTTATAATAAATACAGAATTTTATAACCTGTAGTTTTTCTTGCCCAAGCCTCAGATATGTTCTTCATATCTTGGCATTTATTGTTTTGTGGGAAATATAAATGCATTTAACAGTAATCACTTGTGAATCTTGGAGCAAGTTGTGGTAATAACATTAATTGGTAACCAATTAAGGGATTGACCCAAATTTGTAAGGTTGTCCCGTATCTTCATTCCTATTTTGCATGTTCATGGGAATTATGGTGTACTGGTAACCATACGCAGGATACTTGTAGGTTCAAGGAAGTAACTCCAATTGTCAGTCTTCCATAAATTACTTATATTCCTAGTTAATGGAATTTTGTAAAGTATAAACTCCAGCGTAGAATTTCCCCTATCATTATGCCAGCAACCATACCACTTTGGAAAGCACTCTGTGCTTATATTGAATTGTGTGTGAAATCTATACAAGGCTTGTACACCAATGCCTATCCCAGTGGGAGATGAAGTCAACTCTGGTCTGGTTAGGCTGCCAAACTAAACCATGCATACAGGTATACTCATGACATGAAAATGTTCCTGCACTAGTAGCGCAGGCCTGCAGTAATGCTTGTTAATTGGTATCATAAGGGTCAGTTAATGTTGAAGCATGCCACCACAAATTTTTAAATTGGGTAGCTGAGTGCTTTAAACAACTTCAGAATTTTGCTAAAAATCCCATTGTTCAACAATTTTCTGTTTAATGCATGTACTGTAATTCATATGCACCTGATAAAAGGGTTGAAATGTTTGGTCCCAGCATATGTTGGCATTAGTGAAGCAATGTTAATAAAGCAGCCAAAAGCTGCAGTTTTTGTCTTTAAACTTGTTCATGTTGGTTATTTAGAACTTGAAATAGTTTAAACCAGTTGTTGGTTCTTTCATATATAAAAGAAATAAAGGCACCTTGTCATAATATCCATTCTTCAAACTTTGTCTGACCCACCCTTGGGTGTTGAATGAACCCAGTTGCCAGATGCAGAGCACCACTCCCACACATTCATGATTGTATCAGTTTCAGTTGGTCACAGATGTAAAGTATTAGAATTATAACTTTATTTCCAGACAAGTTTATGTAAGTGCATTTCATTGCTTTATGAACCAACTTCATTTATCTTTGAAAAGGCATAATTCATATTTTACTAAAATAGGCAAAAGTGATGAATAGTCACTCCAATTCCATCCTTTTCATGGTGTGTAGCAATTGTCTACTGTGATCTCTACTCTTGACTGACTTGGAGAGAGCAATGTGTTCATTATGTACATGATGTTGATAGAACCAAAGTAGCATAAAGGGACTAATTTGGGACAGCTGAGTGCCCTAGTGTCTGGGACTAGCTTCCGCAACCACCTTTTAGTGCTGTGATTTTTGAAAGTAGGTGAACAATACTATTTTTTTTATAGAAAATGCCTTTGCATTATTGATTAGCAGGAACACTATCAGTACCGTTTTGCCTATTCAAGTCCATGCCATACCCATGATACTTTATTTGATGGTTAAGCATGATTGTCAGACTGGTTATGCATGACTGACAGATAAACAACTTAACCTGTAGATGTGAGGATAATATGCCTGTTTTTGATTTGTAGGGTAGACCTAAGTTGTTCTGCAATGTCTTGTTCATGTGGATGTTAAAGAGAAGTTAACATTATTCTGCCAAGAAATTCATGACTTCTGAAGTTTGGTCAAAATGAACAAGTACAGTGCCTATAGCAGGATGTGTGGGATGATGAAACAACAACAGCAGATTATCCCCACTATAAGGATATAGTCATTGCCAAAGGAATACTATGTAAAAGGGTTGCTGACTGGCCAGAATTGGAACACCAAGATTATTTTAAAGATCACCCTTCATAATTTGGTTCCTGTCTGCAGGTATGAAATTCACGCGCAAAATAGGGTGTGAATGCACAAGTTTTGAAGTATAAGTTTCAGGAACTGAAGGATTTCGGTCTGGAAGCATGTTACCACCAAAGAGCGTTCTGTAGAAGTTTGCAGTGCAAAAAAGGATAACGTGCACTAGCTAGAAGGGTGAAAACTGACAGGAATGAATTGTAGGTGGATTGAGAAATACACAACCATGAGAATGGGAAATGGAGGTAATTCCACGTTCCATTACCTTAGGACTTTCTAACTCTGATAGAATTTAGCTCCCTTCGGTGTATGTGGTGTCCCATAATTTCGATACTTTTAAAGTGATTTTAATCATATTTTCAGGTAATAATTGTGTATCTAGAGGTCCTGGTTAAACATGTCTCCACTACATACCAGATTTTTATGAAAGGAAGAAATTTCTGGTCGATAGTTAAGACAGTATGGTTAACCACTTCCCTCTAGGCTGCTGCTGTGAACATGAAGCTTCACTTTGGGAAAGTTTAATCAATTCAAGTGGAGGGTGCAACCCTCTGCTCAAGTCAGTGATTTCTATACATGGAACAGCTTATTCTGAAGATTTTTAAAGATTCTAGTGTGTTGTCTCCCTAGGTTAGATTCTATAGATTTTTATGTCAACGTAGTACCTTTGCAGATAAGTGCAAGCTTAGATATACAATGCCTGTTCCAAGGAATGGCATATCTGCAGACTGCAGTAACCACAGGCCAATTTGTATTCTCCCTGTGCTCTCCAAAGTTTCAGAAAAACTTACTTGCAAGCCACCATATAAGTATGTGAAGTCTAAAGGATTGTTTGTTGTTAGTCAATATGCGTATTGAAAGCAGTTAGGGACCCGTGATGCTTTTTTAGATTTAACATACCATCTGCAAGAGAACCTTTTTAAGGGTTTTGAACGCAGAGTAATTCAAATAGGTTTTAGTGCTGCTTTTGGTTTAGTAGATCACAAGGCACTTATTCATAACCTAAAGAATCTTGGACTGGGTGGATGTGTTTTAGGTTTACTTCAAGATTTCTTCACAAGTGGGCAGCAACATGCTGTTAAGGGGGATCTTCACGAACCTAGACCTATTGTGTCTGGAGTTCCACAGGGCAGTGTTCTTGGTCCACTGTTATTTTTAGTGTATACAAGTGATATGGTTGTTGGCCTGCAAAACAAGGTTGGTCAGCATGCTGATAATGCAACACTTGATGGTGTCGTAAAGTCTCCACTTATGAGAAATGAAGTTGCCCTTATTCTCAAATGGGACAGGAGCGAATTAGTGAATGGTGTAGTCAGTGAGGTATGAGGCTGAGCTCCAGTAAAACGAAAACACTGTTCGTTAGCAGATCTCGTACAGATTTTTCACCCCATCCTCCCCTCCAAGTTGATGGGACTCTGCTGAATGAGTCTGAAGCTTTAAGTATTCTAGGTGTAACTTTTGACTCATATCTTACTTTTGAGAAACATCCAGTGAAAGTGTCAAATTCTGCATGAATAATAAAATCAATGAAACTGGTTTAGGTCATTTGTACTTCCTTTACTAGAATACTGTTCTCCAGTATGGATGTCTGCTTCAGCCAAAGAATTATCTCAATTAGATAGAGTGGTTCGTGGTAGTAGGTTTCTGTTTCTTAATATTAGCAGTTATGACTTGGACCATCGACAGATGGTCTCTTGTTTGTCAATTTTTCATAAGCTATATTGTAACAGATCTTACACCTCAATTGATCCCTGATCTTGTCCTTGCAAGAGCAACCAGATATGCTGAGCAGCAGCACCAATATGCAGTAAATGTGCCTCATTGTGGAACTTACCAGTTTCAGAGGCCCTTTATTCCTCACACCACTGGATTGTGGAACAGTCTCCCTGAGGATGTTGTGCAATTGGAACTTCAGAAGTTATAGTGAAATGCTGCAATGCTACCCTAATACTATTCTCCTTGCATTTTAATACATTTTTATCTATTTATTAATTTAATTTTTTTTATTAGCAAGATCTCTTCTTTCCGTATTTCCCTTTACCTCCTCTTCTTAATGAAACCATGTTCTTTAGAAGCTTGAATTTCAAATCAAGACAGTCATTGACTTGCCTAACTGACTCTTTCCTGGGAAGAAAAGTGATTTAGGTAGATATCAACCCTTGGATTGAGATGATAAAGGCAACCCATTCAAAAGATGTAAGATTGCTCTTAAAGTAAATAGCAGTAAAACGGCTGTTGTTATATATGATCAGTGATTTTATGACTCCCAAGACAAGGCTGACATGCATGCATAGACAGAGGTTGTGACTCCAAGGACTGTGCAGGGTGCTAACGAGTTACAGCAAAATTCCGTAGGACTGTCTGCACTGATCCACTTAAACACTGTTGGTAATACCAGTGTTTCTTACAAAAAAGTCAACAGCATGCGGTGGGTTAAATAACATTTTCCAGGGAGTCCAGTTGTCTGTTGTCTTTTGGCTCGTATGTAAGTTCTTGGTTTATGTCGAATTTGGTATTTTAATTTAATTTAATTTTATTTTAATGTGGATATCTTAAAATTATACTTTGGAATCAAATATTTCAATATTGTACCCTTGTAAATACCCTGTATATTAATATTTTTTCTCTCTTCTGTACATGGAAGTTCTACAAAAGTGAATACTTGAGTGTTGTCAATTTGCCTTGGTGTGTTTGTGTCAGTAAGGTACAAACTTTATACTGTATGAATTTAAAGGGAATAATGAGTGATGCATAGGAAAACGTTCATCTGCTTGAAGGTCTTCTTTCACTTAGCATACGGAATACCAGGTCCAGGAGCAAGAATGCACACAAGTACTTCAAAACAAAACATCAACTCAAAGAAGGACCGTCTCATCATGCTTATTAAACCTGGCTGATGTTCAGGAAACATCTTGGCAAGATGTTATCAGTTGACTGTACACCAATGTCCAGGAGGGAAGGAAAGCACACCCGCTAAAGTTTAAATGAATCATGTGAGGGCTTCCAAGTACAGGTGAGTTAATAGAATGCAAAAGTAAGGAAAAATTACAATACTATGAAGGTTACATGATACTGCTCTGCTTTACTGTGCTAACTTTGGGACCAAGACAAGGTCTGACTCAGTTACAAGTCCCTGAGCATGTTTGTG
The DNA here is from genome assembly GCF_040412425.1 of Macrobrachium rosenbergii. NCBI lineage: Eukaryota > Metazoa > Arthropoda > Malacostraca > Decapoda > Palaemonidae > Macrobrachium > Macrobrachium rosenbergii. The sequence continues at coordinate 10,617,313 of NC_089751.1, forward strand.
CAGGCTCATGTCTACTTGTATACCCATATTTACCCTCGTATTTTGTTCTCTGCAGGAGTCAGGATTACTGTAAGGATGTTTTTGTAATGATGTGCAAAAGATGATTTGATACCCAGTGACTAAAGTTCAGTTACAAATGGAAAAGGACTAGAAGGCATCATCTGTCTCTACAGGGGGTAAGACACTTGCCCTCACTTTTGAGAACACTCACTGTTTCTCAGGCCTTGCAATAGAATACTATATTCTGTTGCAAGATTCTGAGCACTGATTTAGGGAATAGGAATGCCGCTGCATAACAGGCATAATTACACAACCATTTGGACACCAAGTTTAGGTTATCTTGCTCTCCAACTCTGCTGGGCTTGAACTTCATTACATTGATTGAAAGGTTTGTGGCCATTATGGCAGCTTAGTAGTTGCTTTGAACTCACTGAGTTGTTCCTTTGGTTTTCCCCTCCACTGGTTACATCAGAGTTTAGGCATATTTAATCTTCATGTGTGGGATAAAGTAATGTTTCTACTACAAGAGATTTTATTCATTGCTTACAACAAGGATCATCACACTTGGGAAGTTCACTATAAGCACCAAGAAACCACATGAGGCAATTTTCTGGAAGTTGTTATAAAGAGAGTACCATACTAATCATGGTTTTAAAACCCTCATAGTTAATTAATTATTTCATAAAAATTTACAGCATACAGTAACTGCATTCCAAATACTGTACTGCCAAAATCTTGGTGGTATGTTCTTACAGCTTTTAAGAATCTTGTTCTCCCCCAAAGGACTGGCACATTTGGTATCAAATTTATCAACTCTTAAGACATAAATTTATAAACGGGAAAGATGCTGATGATTGATGTTTCTCAATAAGTCATCAGTAGATTAGGTAATTGCATGAGAATAATACAGAAGTGTTGTATACCATACTTGCCATATGGCCTGTATTCCTTGCATTCATTTCCTTGATTTGTATGTAACAGTGCTACATGTAAACTTTGTTTGACAACCAGGTTGTGAGGGCCTCTAGCAGTTGGGCAATTTATATATCTAAAAGATTAGGCAAAATATTATTTTTACATGTAGGCAAAGAACTCAATGTTAAAATTAAGGTGCCATTAAAAACAGAAAACTCCTAAGAAATATTAGTTTTTAATCAAACTTTCTTTTAATTAAAGTTTGTTAGGAAGTTCCAGTCTATTGAATCATTCCAAATTTACTGCTGGTGTATGTGAAACAATTTAACTTTCCTGCAACTTTATTCACTGCAAAATTTTCCAAAACACCCTGGAAATATAACAACAAAATGTAATTTATCCTTTACCTAGTCACTAAATACATCAGATAGCGCAGCAAATACTTCTGGTATAAATTTACAAGAAGTGTGTTTTGAGATTTTTAACCTAAAATATCAGTGTATGGTGTGAATTTTATATCACCAAGAACATTAACATCACTGCCTCTCAGTTCCATCTAGGCACTTTGTCTGAATATTGTGTTTAGCTTATAACCCCTGTTCAGTTATATTTGGGTTTGGTTTTTGATTGATCCTACAAAGGATACAATCTTTTCTGTATAGACTTGTCTTGAAAATGCATACTAGTTTGGTCATTAAAACTTTTAACAGGGTAGTTACAGGAATGGATTTTGAGGGCCAGGTAGGAGCCCCGTTACAGTACCGCTTTGCTCTGCTAACTTAGGACAGAGACAAGGTCTGACCCAAGTACTTGTCCTGAGCATACTTGTGCAGGTTCATGTCACCCCATAATATTGATCACCATGTATTTTGTTCTCTGTGCAGGAGTTGGTTTTACTATAAAAATTTTCCTTGCAATGATTCAAAGGATGGTTTGATAACCAGTGGCTACAGTTCGGTTCCAAATGGAAGGACTGTAAGTCATCTTCTGTTTCTACAGGTGCTAATACACCTACCTCCAAAGAGGACTTCAGCTGCCTTCCTGGTTGGTGCTACTACTCCTGCTGCTAAATATGGTTTTTGTCAGCACCATACCCAAGGTTTGATAGTTTCACTATAACATCCCTCGGGGACTCTGTTTATGACTATCATTGTGAGCTGTGGGGTAATACTTAAGTTGGACTCTATGCCCAAAGCCTGGATGCTAATGCCTGTAGGCCATAGAAGGTGTCCAAGAACCCCATTTCCTTGTTCCTTTGTGTCAGTATGCTGGTCATACTAGTCGTCCAAGATGGACAGTACATCACACCTCACAAGAGCAATGAAGTCAAATGAATACCTCTGTCCCCCTTTTTTTATGAGGAATGTCCCAGGTATTCAGGTAATGGACCTTGTATCTGGAGACACCAGACCATCCTTTCTACTTGACCAATGACTTTCATTATAGTCTTTGGACATTTATTTAGGACTTGTGATGTCTGCTTAGTGTTTATGTAGCTACCCAGCACCATTTGGACAGGTAAGCATCATGGCTAAGTTTTTATGGAGTGACTGCGATGTGCCTGGCCTTTCCAAACGCACTTTTCCCATACTGCAGACAACCTCTGGCCGTGATTCACACTGGTCTGGTGTAATTCAGGTTAGCTATTTAACAGAGTATCATATTTGAAGGGTATGGCCAGGAGTGTTGCTTATTGAATAGGTCTGAGTATTATTGGGAGATTGATAATAATTCTATCAGCAAAGTTGTTGTTTTTATAGTACTTTAAACAGTATTTAACAGGTTCCACTAACATCCCAAAGTACAGTGTTCATACAAAATAGTAAGCTCGGGAATGGGGCTGCATCAGGCTCTGCATTGCTCTATCACATGGTAGACAGGATGTTACAGGAGTCATCCGTTTCCTGTTCACATACATGACTGGGAAGGTGACGTTTCTAGGCAGTAATAGTCTTTCTTATAATTCTACAGATTCTCATGTTCTGAATATTTCAAGCTCTCTACAGCCTTGCCATTGGGCAATACTTGAGTAAATCTCTTTGTTTACTTATGGAGCATCAAAGTTTGTGAATCCCAGCTGAAACTTTGGGGTCTTGAGGTAGGGCTGTGTAAAGAAAAGTGTATTCTTTCTCTATATACAAACCTTTGACTTACATAGGAGCATCTTCAGAGAATACGCTGGTTTAGGGTAGTGATGACTATGGGGTAGTCTTAGCCACTTACAAGGCTGGTCACTCATTTCTTCCTTCAGCTAATGGGTGGTTAGGGGTGGGAAATTTGCTATAAGCCAACAATGTGTATACATTATTTAAGAAAATGAAATTTAATAGCAAACTACAAGTTTTCTTGTTTTTAGCCTATTTATATAACCAACATGACTGGGCACATGGGAGGGAGGAAATCTGTCTTGTGGTTATTGGTTTGTTATAACCCGACCTGTAGCCTTTGCCCTCTTTCATATTCATAAAATCATCCAAAATTATCACATTTGCTACATCGTAGGGAGTTCAAACCAATAAGGGATTCTTCTGCCTTCATATTGGACTTAGGTTCTGCAGTGGAGACCGTCCATGGAGTTTTAGACTATCTCTCTGTGAAAAGCCTTCAAAATCCAACTCAGGCCTTCAATAAGTGAAGTTTTATCATGTTTAAGGATAGGCATTCCTCTTCTAAGTTACTATGATATGCATCTCAAGATCAGCATCAAATCTTCTCCCCTTAGGAGTAGAAACAATACCAAGAACCTTGTGAGAGAGTTTTTTTTTTTTTTCTAAAGAATCAGCAATAACTGGAGGGAAACGTGAGACAGCTTTTGTAGAGATCAACCAGACGCATTAGAGAAGGTATAGGAAGAAGCAAGGGGTCTTAAGACATCAGAGGACAAAATTAATAATATATCAGGAGGAACTACTGAAAGATTGGCTTCTCGCAATGAATAATTCTCTTCATTTGGTACATGTTGATCACTTGTCAAAATGTTTCACTGACTGGATTCCTGTAAGTTATGAAGGAGGGACGGTTTCACATAGATGCCCCTTGTACACGGTTCAGGTAAGAACAGCTCTTGACAGAAGAGGATGGGTGAGAAAATGCACATGGGAAGACACATGAACACTTGTGGCTAGAACCAGAAGACATTGGTAGCCATGGATGTCACCTGAGAGAGATGAGCCAAGAGGAGTGGTGCTACTTCACACTAAGGCAGTTGGTGAGCACAAATGTATATATCAAGTAGGATGTCCCGTAGGGGGCCAGTGCGGTCAGTGCACCTCACGGGGTGCACTGTAGGCATTATTAAAGGTTCTTTGCAGCGTCCCTTCGGCCCTAGCTGCAACCTTTCATTCCTTTTACTGTACCTCCATTCATAATCTCTTCCATCTTACTTTCCACCCTCTCCTAACAATTATTTCATAGTGCAACTGTGAGTGAGGTTTTCCTCTTGTTACACCTTTCAAACATGCCTACTCTCAATTTCCTTTCCAGTGCTGAATGACTTCATAGGTCCAGGGCTTGGCCATTAGCCTAAACTCTATACTCCATTCCATCAAGTAGGATGAAAATATAGTAATGAATTATCAAGGTTTTCAAATCTCATTTACAACATACATAGTACATTCACGGTTAATTGATACAAACAACAAACTACATCATTATTATTCAAGTTGTTTACAAGCAATAAGTAATTTTCAAGTTAAATATAACAGATGGCTTACAGGCCCACAATTCGATTTTGGACAAGTGCTACAATAAATTGTGCTGGACTTTTGCACAGGACAGCTGATGTGTATGAAACAGGATAGGTTGTGTATGAAACAGGATAGGTTTTGCTGTCTGACTAATAGCAAAGCACATACATATTTCTCATAAAACACGAGGAAGTTTTCAGCTGTTGATGTGACTAGGGGTTCCTTAATGACTGTGGACTAGTTTTGATCCTCCATCTCTGATCCTTCTTCCCTTCAGCACCTAGCTGCAACCGCTCTCGTTCCTTTTACTGTACCTCCACTCGTATTCTTTTTCATCCATCTTGCTATCCACTCTCTCCTAACAATCTTTTCAACTGTGCAACTGCGAGGTTTTCCTCCTGTTACACCTTGAAAACTTTTCTGCTCTCAATTTCCCTTTCAGCGCTGAATGACCTCATAGGTCCCAGTGCTAGGCCTTTGGCCTAAATTCTATATTCCATTCATATTTCTGATCCTTGTCTGTTATTATCAGATAATTTACCCAGATACTTTATTTAGCTCAGACAGGGCTGACCCGAAGTATTAATCTTTATTATGATCAATGTCTAATATTCACGACATGTCAGCAAGTAGTATAAATACTCATATATACTCCATACTTTGATCTCCACACCATGAATTAGAATTAGAAATTGTATCAAACGCACCTAAAAAAAAATGCACCTCATCAGTACACAAGGGAGAACATCGACTCCAATAAATTCATCAAAATTCCACAGAAACATCAAAGCCTTCGTTCTGGTAAATTATCACAGCTAATAAAAACTACCGCAGGCATTCAACTGGATATGGCCGAGACATTAAATACAAAATACTAACTGCGAAATGAACAACCCATGCAAGATACAACATAAAAGAATGGCACTTTTGCTACACGAAGAGATGTACTTATATCAATATGCAATGAAGTCTTTGCACAATATAGAAAAGAAGGAATGAGAAGAATCATTTCCTTTAAGCCAAATGACCTTTGTGTTTCAAACTTCTCCTCGATAAATAAGGCTGTTTTCACAAAATCAACACCTGTGACATTTCTAACATATCAGGCAGGTACCTAGGAGTGTCAACAGTCTAGAGGAGCGCTACCATGAAATTGAAAATGAAAAAAAATTTGGTTGAATCTTTGAGGATACAGATGAGGATGCATATTTCAAGAAAAAAATTTACTGCAAATATATTAGAGCATTCCCCTCTCTTCATGCAGTAGTCCGTCAAAAGTCATGTTTATTACGTTAATCTACAATAAATTCTATTGAAGTAATTTAACAGATATAAACCTGTTTTTTCAGTTCATTGCTTGTCTAAAGTACTGAAAAATTGTTAATGCCAAACCAGCTTGGTCTCACAACAAGAGAGCTACATTAGATGTAGCGGCTTTGTATATATTATAACTACTGCAATTTTCTATTTTTGAAAGGTCTATGATAGCTGAACAAATCATGTAAACATTTATATTCGTGAATTCGTGCCAATACAATATTCACATAAGCTGCCTCGGCGGCATTTTATGAGCATGTACAGTTAAGGTTAACCAGCGCATCTATAGGGGTGATAGTCCCCAAAGTAAGTGTTGTATTTAGAATACTGTGAAAGTTGGTGACTGGTTATTTTTTAAAACAATTACTAGCGCGATAAAACTATTTTAAGAATTATTTGGGTAGGTTTTACATTCTGCAACAGGTCCAACAATTCCTCACTTTGGAGATTCAAAATAACAAGTTGCTATGTTTTAACAAGATTTTAGTGAAAACAAGACGATGTTGTAGAACTGCGAAAAAGCAAAGCAATACCCTATTAAAAATCTAATAAAAAACCATGAGAAATTTGCATTTCATGTCTTCTAATTATTCCTTTTGCCTTTTTTCATTGTGCTAATTTAGTTCAGTTTAATTGTGCTCTTTGCTCGTCATAAAAATTGAGTGCTTCAACTCTGAATTTGACGTCATAAAACAAGCACACCCGCTGTTGTGCTTACGCTTCCCCAGAATCCCCACTCACCCTCTGGTGGCTGTACCTTCCTTGGAAGTAGTTTTTCATCCATATCGCAGTGTTCTGGAGTTAAAACAAAAGTGTGATAATTTGAATACAATTTTCAAGAAATAAGAAAGTCAAGTTTTATCAAGTGCACGAAGATCGTTTTTATCAGCAAAACTACAGATGATACAAGAGCACAAACACTGTCACATGACACTTACCAATTCACCAAGATTCATAGTACCCTAAGTAGGACCTCAAGACGCCAGAAAACTTCGAAAACTATTAAGAAGCCCCACGAACGTGCAACGTTGCATACTTGCATGTAAGGTTAGTTAAGATAGTAATATCTACATCCAAGGAGAGCAGAAATTACTAGCCTTGCACATTTTGTTAGGTTTAATCATTCCCAGCCAGGTTACTTATCGTCTCCTTTCAGAATGTATATACCTGTTAGCTTTTTAAACAATCATGAAGCCCTCTCAGAAAGTTATCATATATTTATTTTCACCCATGAGGTTTTCCTTTTTCAGATATTTAATACGGTACTGACAAGTTTTTGTCAAGTTTCTTACATAGTAGCCTACTGTTGATTGGCATTTTCAGCTCAGAATGACCTCATAGTTGTAGTGCTCGGTCTTTTGGCCTAAATTTTATACTCCAATTCCTATTCTTGATTGGTATTTGTCCCTTGGAATTGCTGCTTTTTTCTTTAAGAATTAGGTTAGGTAGTATGCTAGGCCGTTGCGTATGTGCTCTTTCATAAAAATTTTTGCTGCAGCTGCTGCTGAATAATTTTTTTCCTAGATGTTTATGTTTTTTTGTTTTATTTTGTACGCTAATTGTTTTTTTTTTTTTCTTTTCTTGCAACATGCCTGGATAATATCATTTCAGGTATAGGCAGATTTCTGTATGAAGTTTTGTTTTCCTCATTGTAAAGCACAGTGCTTCAGATTCTTTTTGATTTTATTAACTTTATGGGATAATGCCTTTAAGCATAGGCTAAGTGTTTTGCCAAAATGAGTGACCTACAGGATTCTTTAACACCTCACGTTAAACAGCAAACAGGCTACAATTCTGATATTGCAGATGCCTTAGGGAAACTTGATGCACTCTCTGATGATGAATTAAATTGAAGTTTCGTGAAACGTGCGAAAAATATAGGAGTATCACAAATTATTCAAATTGTGATTGAAGAAATTTTAGTCATTGGCAGCTAAGGTTGTTAATGAAGAAGATCTAAGCAAGGTAAAAAAATTATCCTTCAAGTAGATTGTAGATTACAATGATAAGTTTTTTTGTTTGGTCATGCTTTTAAGGTAATTTCTCATCTCCATTTCTGATGCTAGCTACTCTGCATCTCTAACCTTGAATACTGATGAATTTCTTGATATTCCTTACATTATTGATGAAAGTTTTAGACAGCTAATTGCTCTTTCAACCAAGTTTGATCCTACCTTTAATGGAGAGCACTCATATCAGTGAATGCAGAGCTACAGTTCAAGAAATGAAACAGTACCAAATAGATCTGTTACATGTAAACTTTTCAGGCTGCAAATTGCTTAGTCACTTAATCCTTTCTAAGTTGCCAACTTTACTCAAAAGAGAACTAGTACTTGATGGAAATACTGTAATGATAATCCTAATATCATTGATTTGTTTGAACATTGCAAGGAAATCACACAGATATTGATCCGCACCGCGAACCCTAAAAGCAGTGTTAAAATTGAAAAGAAAGAAAATTTTTTAATACTTTATTGCAAATGTTGTAGTGTACTGGGTCACAGTTTACTCAATTGCTCCTAATATGAGTGGCAGATCACCAGAAGAGTGGGTCTTTATTAGGTTTGTGTGTTGTGCACCAGGAGCAAATATGATACAAGTAAATGTCCAGGTAATGGCAGGAAATTCGGTTGTTCTTGTGCATGTTGTAAGAAGAATGCTCATATCCCAGCTTTGTGTCCCAACGCCAGTGGTGGAGGGTCTTTCTCAAACTTTTCTGCTTACTGTACTATCCATCTTTCATGGTGATAATAGGTGCTTATTGGACACAAAAAGTCAGGAAAGTTATTTGCGTATGCCAGTTGCTAAAGAATTTATAGGAAATGTGAACCTTCTTTCTACCCGTTATGGAGAGTGTCTGATGTATGTAGGGCAGAAAGGAACCAATTGCTATGCTGGCCAATCCTAAATTTTACATTCGGTTGCCTGTTTCACAGCTGGATGTGCCTGTCAACAACATTCAGGAAAGCTACTCGCCAGCTGAGCCAACTTTTGGTACAAATGGTGAAAGTATACCAGTTGAAGTTTTAGTAGGAGACATTCACATCACCAAGTGCATGCTGGGCTCTGCTTGGAAAACGCCACTGGGTCTTGTTCCTTTTGGAAATGTAATGCACTTTCTCTACCAAAACTAAGTAATCTTATCAGCTCACATGATCAAGTGTCAAAATGTCCTAGACCAGAATATCAGGATGTCCTTGTCAGGAGGACATTCCCTCTGCTCAGGTCAACTTTGTGCTGTCACCTAAGAAATATCATTCTCCATTGGAGTCCTTGTTCCCTGATAGTTCTGTTGAACAAATCCTCAAAACATGTTCAGCTTAGCCTATTTAGGCTGTCAAGAAGAGTCTGATCGATCATCTCAGTATGCCACTTCCAAAATTGAAGAGTTCAAAAAGGGTATCATTTTCAATTTCCATGGGAAGGAGGACCAAACTGATAAGGTCTCATCCAATCATAAAATAATTCTCTCTGTTTTGAACTGAGTGGTCAATAATTTGGAGCAGAAGGGAATGTTGACTGCTTACAAGAATTCTTCCTGAAACAGCTAGATGATGGAATTACTTGAAAATAATTGTTGAACCTAAAGATTTTGATAATATGTTTGGATTGTACATAAGCCTGTCCTTAAGGATGAGGCCAACGTCACCACTAAGATTTGATCTGTATTTAATTGTTTTTTGAAAACCAATAATGCTACTTCTCTAAAAGAGGCTGCTTGTAAGTGAGTTAACTTAGTGGGACATATTGTGAAGTTGCCTCTTTATTTCAGATCTAATGTATAGTCATGCTAAATGGTGTCAAGCAAGCATTCTTGCAAATAATAATAGCCAAAGAAGAGGAAAAAAACAGGTTCTGTTTCTTCGTGAAGGAAGGAGATAAGTTGGTTGCATACAGGTACAAAACTTTCATTTTTGGCTTTAATACTAGTCCTTTCATTTAAAACTGTGTTAATGAGATCATGCTAATCTAATTGGGGATGATTAGTTTTCACAAGGACTAAGAGAAAACTTTTAATGGACAACCTCATCGTCACTGGTAACCCTACTGAGTTTCTCAAGAATGTATATTCGGAATCTGTCAAGAGACTGAAGCAAGGTGGTTTTTGTCTGTGCTCCTGGAACTCTAGTAATGAACTTAGAGCTGTCATGTATGGGATGGTAGTCTTGCCACTCATGGCAATAATTATGAGAAAGTCCTAGGTCTCCAATATTTTAAGGAAAGTGATTCCATTCAGTTGTCTGACAATGTGTTGGATCCCTCATCTAACACTAAGAGATCAATGTTATCTCAAATCTTAAACATTTTTGGCCTTTTGGGTCTTTTCCTGCCTGATACTACAAGGGGAAACTATTCATGAGGGAATTAGGGGATTCAGAGTTCTCTTTAGATGAAATTATACTGAAGTTACAAAAAAATGGAGTGAACACTGTTTTGACCTATCACATTTATTTCCCTCACCCTTTCCTCAGTCATGTCAATGAGGATTCAAGCAACTCTACAGTATGTGAATCTTTTTTTTGGTGCCTGCAAATCAAGTATGGCTTTGCCATTTATAATGTCTGCAATGGCAGTTCACAGTTAATGTTTGCTAAACCTCACATTGCTCCCATCAAATCTAAAATGCTACCTATGCTGGAACAGTTGGGGTTTGTATTGAGCACCAAAATGCTTTCCCATGGTTTTAGACTTTTCTTTAGTCAGATTTCGAGATTTTACAATTGTTGATTTTCATACTGTGTTACAGCCCGTAAGGGGATTAGTGCTATCATGCACCTCTCATGATGCACTGTAGGCATTACTTAACATTATTTGCAGCATCCCTTCAACCCCTAGCTGCAACCCCATTCATTCTTTTTACTGCACCTCCATTCATACTCTCTTCCATCTTACTTTCCACCCGCTCCTAACAATTGTTTCCCAGTGCATCTGTGAGGTTTTCCTCATGTTACAACTTTCAGCACTGAATAACCTTATAGGTCCTAGTTCTTGGCCTTTGGCCTAAATTTTATATTCCACTCCATTCCATATCTTGTCACAGTGGCTCCATGCTGACTCTGTCAATAGCAAGAGTATTTTCACTTGCAGTCACACCAGAGGCATATCAGTGTTCATAAAGAACCTAGTGGATAACTATGATATCTCAGATATTCAAATACGTCAAGTGTGGAGGTGATCCTTGCAACCTCATCCCAAGAAGTCTTTTGCATGCTGAATTCGTCAAACAACTTCCCTTTCGGTTGTTGGTCCATAGTGGTTTTCCACTTATCAAAGTTCATAGCCAGAAAGTAATATAGGTTTTCTCTCTGTTGTGTGTAGGCACCAAACTCAACCTGCAGAAGTATCTGCATCTTTCACTGTCAATTTTGACCAACCACAGTGTATTGAAACCTTGGCTGACGTTCAGAAATGTTTTGGTCTCAAGTTGTATTGAATAAAGGGAATGCAGAAAGTCAGATTTGCTCAGGTGTTAGCCTGCATAGAAAATTTGGATGACGAAGAACCCCAGTGAAATACCAGTTCTGGTCAGCAACTTAGACCTGTACTTGGGGTAGAGTTAGGAAAACTTTAAAATGTGGCAGTACTAAGTCCTGTACTGCTTGCTAAGAATCATAAGTTAACTGAATCGTTTGCGGAGTTTTATCATAGGAGGATCAAGCATCTTGGCAATCAGATCACCATAAATGCTGTTAGAACAAGTTGGTTTTAAAAGAATTTTAGGTTTTTGTCTGACACGCAGGAAACTCAACACTAGCAAATGACAAATTTACCCAGTGGATCAGTTTCATTTAACCCCTCATCATAACGGAGTACTATTTACAGATCACCTGTTGGTCAAAGGAGAGAAGGATGAAAATTGAAGGTGTACCCTTTGATATTCACGTTTGAATGTTAGAGCCATGTACGTGGAACTAGTCCTTGACATGTGATCACATAGTTTTGTATTAGCCTTTTTAAGGTTGTTAATCTTCATGGCATACCACTGCAGTCTATAATGAAGAAGAGAACATGTGGAATCAACCTCATCCCATAAGGGAATCTTTTATATCAACCTTAGCTGCTAGAGATAAGATTTTTTATCACTTTAAAGAATTGCGGTATGAGAATGATATCTTAATAGGTGCTATTTTCATATTCCCATCAAGATGGCATCCAAAAAGTTTGTGACATTCATATTCAGGAACAGATTTTCCTGCTCAAGGCAACGTGTTTTGGCTAAGCCTGAAGGGTTTGGGCTGTTTTAGAAAATTGGGTCCATTTGTTGGACGTCAAGATGATCCTGCACTTAGACAACTGGCTGATTCTGGCTCCCATGTTGGAGGGCATTCTAAGGGCAAGAGAAATAATTCTACGTCTAGCTCGGTTGTTGGGGATAGCAATAAATTTTTAAAAGTAAGATTCTTTCTCCTTCAAAGGATAGAGAGTAGCTTTCAAGGTGTTTCCTACTATAAGCGCATAGATTCTTTTCTGTCAACACACGAAGAATTTCTAAGCTTTGGACGTGTGCCAGCATGGTTGCAGGTGAAAGGCAGCTCTCAGGTGTGTGCTTTTGAGGGACGCAACTTCATATAAATCTTTTAGAAATGTTGGCATTATGGAAAGGACTGCGAAAGCTGAAAGATCTGGTATGCAACTGAACGTTGATGGTATTTTTGGAGAACAATACATCTCTGGCATATCTGAAGCACCAAGAGGGAGACGAAGTCTGAGTCGCTCTTTCAGTTGACAAGGCAGATCCTTTTATGGACAAAGAGCAGGAACATCACCTTACTGCCACGGTTTGTTCCTGGAAAAACTAACAATTTAGCAGACGTAATTGATTGCAAGGATCAAGTAATAGCAACATAGTAGGCTTTACATCAGGAGTTTTGCAGCAGTTTGTGGAAGCTGTTGGGGTCACCCTTTATAGACCTGTTTGCGATTAGGTGGAATCATCATCTGCTTATTTTTTGTTCACCAGTTCAAGAACCTCTGGAATGTGCGGTTGATGGCATGCTGTTATAGTGGTCAGGTCTGGACCATTATGCCTTTCCCCCCTTTGCTATGATCCAAAAAGTCATCAAGTAGTTAGGCAATCCTGTAAGTTGTCACATGATGTTGATTACCCCATGGTGGCCAAGGAAGGCATGGTTTTCAGACTTGCTGCCGTATTTGATAGATCTGCTACCATAGGAAGAATTTCCTGAAGCAGCCCAGGAAGGAAAGGTCCCATCATAACCCCAACATGCTACAGCTGACCATGTGGAGACTGTCCACCGTCTTCTGCAAGCTCGGGGCTTGTTGACAGCTTATAGGATGGACATTATCAGTGCCAGAAGGGGATCTACAAATTGAATCTAACAAAATCCTTGGTCATTGTAAAGGTCCTGGTGCTGTGATCTTAGACATGTAGGCTTGCATCTGTCTAAGGACAAAGATATCAGAGATGTTATTAGAAGTTTTCAGCTGGAGATTCCCAGGTCTCTGGTATCCCCTACATCTCGAACCTATATGTGGTTCTTGGCTTCATCATGGTGCTGCCTTATGAACTTTTAGAACAGTTTCCATTTAAAGAACTTGCCATGAAATCTCTCTTCTTAGTAGCTTTGGCTACAACCAAAAGAGTAAGCGAGCTATAAGCACATTGTCTTTTAAGGTAGTTTTTGCTAGGAACATAGCAATTATTTCCTTTTTGCTTTTATTTTAGGCTAAGCCCTTACCTAGAACAGTCTCTATACCAAGCTTAGAATAATGAGTTGATTCCCTTTTGTTTACAGTAAGGACTTTAAGGATTTAGCTGAATCACACTGAGATATTAATATAAAGAATCTGCTTTGTAGTGTTTGGAAGCTAGAGCCTCCTATGAGTAAGATTGCAATGTCCTTTTTCATTGTGTCTTTGGTTAAGGACAGTCATGCTAAATTGGAACGTGACATATTACCTTGAAAGTAAGTCCCATGAATGACATTTGAGCAGTGGCTACATAATCTAATTTTTGAAGAAGTTGTTCTTTGAAAAAGTTATTGAAGCCGTTGAATGGCGTTGTATTTCTGTTTTTACTATGAATGATATTTACGACTTAGAGACTCATTAAGATTATAGCAGAACGTTAGCTCCCCTGGTTTGTGCAGGGCATATAAGTCCTGATTCTATGAGTAGGCTTTTCTGTCTACTGTTTTTAGATCCAGATGTATTTTTTGAGACGTTTGGAGGTACTCAAGGTTGAGTATAGGAAGTGAGTCTTCATGTCTGTAAGTAAGTGTTGCCTATCCATCGTTGGCTCTGCAGAGTTTTGGCAGAGTAACCCTAATCCTCCTCCTGCTGAAGGGTGAACCTTCCAAAGAGATTTCAGGTATCTTCTGCACGATGAGGCTCTCGTTCTTGAATGACAGCCCTTTTAAGGAGGCAGTATTAGCCGATGGATTGAAATCCTTATGCGAGCAATCACTTGTTTGTGCATATTATTTTGTTTTAAGCAGCCTTTAAAGGTCCGGCTGATTTTAACTTTGTCCGCATCCTTTTTCAAATGTGGGAATCAGCTATATAATGAAGAGGTAAACTTCACTTCATAAATATAAATACTTAATCTAAGATTTATTTTTCAAATACCTCTCTGTTGTATCAGTTGCCCTCCCTAGCTTCCCACATTGAAAGTGAGCAGAAGTAGACTGATTGGCTACGAGTGTTTGTACCTATCGGTCCCCCTGGTGGAGGTTGGGGGAAATAGATGGAAAGAAAATGTATAATCTTAGAAAACCGAATTTTCTCCTCTTTTTTTGTTAATCTGTAGAATTCGCGCTGGCGCAGAGTCAAAAGTTGATACTGGAGAGATAGTATTAAAAAAAAAATAAGTCTTGGGTATTAGTATTTCATTTCAGTTACTCTTTCAAAGCTATAGAAGCCACTCGGAACTATTGCCTTAAAGATTCTCACACACAGCCGCTCGTGTTTTCGTTCTGTAAATTGCATGGAATTGTTGTAAATAATGAAAAATGTTGGATTCTTGCTGGTACAGGGATTAAGGGTGATGCAATTTACGTTGAAGCAGCCAAGGCCACGGTTATTGTGACCAGATTGTATGTTGGCATTCCGAAACACTGAAACCAAATGCATAATTAAAGACTATTAGCATTTAATTGATGGTAACAAATTGAAGCTTAAACAACTTTAAATTATTGTGTTTTCCATAACAAAAAGAGTGTTTTGTGTTACACTTGTTTGACCCATGGATATGTGATGAATAGTCACATGACCCACTCCCTTTATGCAGGGAATGCAGAGCAACATTAGCAGATATACGAATTTCGTGGAAATGCTCAGATTAAACCAGCAGTGAAAAAAGTTAAGTATACCTTAGTTTAACCAGACCACTGAGCTGATTAACAGCTCTCCTAAGACTGGCTCGAAGGATTAGACTTATTTTACGTGGCTAAGAACCAATTGGTTTCCTAGCAACGGGACTTACAGCTTATTGTAGAATCCAAACCACATTATACCGAGCAATGAAATTCCATCACCAGAAATAAATTCCTCTAATTCTTCATTGGCCGGCCGGGCACTCGAACTCGGGCGCTAGGCCTAGCATGTGTTGAAACTAATGTTGTCTGAAAAGTCTGCTTAAAGAGTCCTTGATATAAAGATATTTGAATTGGTATAAAAGCCAAATATCTTGACCGCTTCTGAAATTTCGAATTAATCAAATGGGATAAAAGTAGTTTCCAAAAGGTTTATAGTTAAACGAGCCAGTTGATCAAATAACCGTGAAAGAAGAAATGGGTAGTTTCCAGTTGCCATGATCAAAAAAGTAAAGGCCATACTGAAGCCTGAAGTGAGCGAGAGTGTTTGTCTCTGCAGTTCCTTCACTTCATGGACCTCGAAAACTGTCACGCTTGAAGTTGGTGTTGCAAGGACAAAGAAAATAAATAAAAAGGAAAAGAGTAAATAGGACATAAGGGAACAGTGAAAATACGAACATGTTTTTTTCCCAAGCATCAGTTTACATTTACGGAAAATGACTTTTAATGTAACAGTAGCACATCAAAGAAAACAAGGGAACAGAACACGTTCAGTGAATATTTTGACATTTAACATTTCCATACTTAATGAAAATTAACTTCTATAATAGGAAAATTTGTTCCGAAATAATAAATGCATCAAAGCATTATTTCTATGCTTGCATTTTGCATCATATTTTTTTCCACGTTTAAGTTTTTATTTCTCAGCTATATACATGAGACTATAGACATTCAATATAATAAAATGTTGACATCAGTTTAATAAAATACTTGAGGGAGCTTGTTAGAAATTAGAAATGTTAGACTGAAACGGGTATATAGTTGACATTAAGTTGTTTTTGTGGAATAAACAATAAATATAACTTCTTTTCATCACCGCATAATGAAGATGTTAGAGGCAGCGTAATACATACTGTAATTATGACTTAAATTAGTTGTTTCTTATTTCAAAGTTAATTACAAAAATTACCTAATTGCCTACAGGGGAATCATTAATGCTTTTGTTAGTAAGCTATACTTTTAAGAGCACAGCTAGGGATATTACTTGGAACTTCGTTATGTTCAGGAATTAAGATTCGTGAGTCTTGCCTTTCAAACGACGTCATTTTTTCTCCAATTCGAGAGAACTGAAGATTACTTCAGTTGAACACTTCCATATTATATAATTATCAGTGCCTTTGATAGCAATAAATTGCTTTCGCTATCCAATTTTTGAAGTACTTGTAACAGACTTATAACAGACAAATAAAACAGAACTAGAGAATGAGACATACTGCGAAAGACAGGTTTTTCCGAGACATATCTAGGTTTCACAAAGAATATCATTATACCTTTTTCTTAGTTCCTCATTGGACGGGTTGGTATCGTTCTCGGATAGCACTCTGGTTGGCCCGCGTTCGATTCTCCGACCGGCCAATGAAGAATTAGAGAAATTTATTTCTGGTAATAGAAATTCATTTCTCGTTATAATGTGGTTCGGATTCCACAGTAAGCTGTAGGTGCAGTTGCTAGGTAACCAATTGGTTCTTAGCCACGTAAAATAAATCTAATCCTTCGGGCCAGCCCTAGGAGAGCTGTTAATCAGCTCAGTGGTCTGGTAAAACTAAGGTATACTTTTTTTTCTTCGGGCCAACCTAGGTTTGGCCCGAAGGATTAGATTTATTGTACGTTAATCACCTCAGTGGTCTGGGTAAACTAAGGTATACTTAACTTACCTTTTTCTTTTTGGCTTTGAACAAATTAAGCCATTAAGTTTTTTTTAATATTGACATGAAGATAGCATGCAATTGGAACTGAAGAATATCTAACGTCATTGCTTGAACCATGTGTTAGATTGTGAGAAAATGAACTGATGAAGCTAAAGTGTCCTCAATGTGGGAAGAGTCCTCTAAGAACAATCGGCACAAGAGGTATACCCTGATCAGAAAAGTGCTATCAAAGTACTCAAAAATATGAAAGTGCACATCTAGAACAATCTTACCAGCCTTCTGACAGTATGCAATATGCCATCATACCTCTAGTTAAACCCGAATGACAACGAACCTGCAGTACGTTTTAGACGTTGCCACTTCTCGCAGATTAGATTCATAAAACCTTCACCTAAGTTGGGATATCGTGCAGATGTGGCAAAAACGTTGCTATTACTTAAGGTTCTTTGCAGCGTCCTTTCGGTCCCTAGTTGCAACCCCTTTCATTCCCTTTCCAGTACCTGCGTTCATATTCTCTTTAATCCATCTTACTTTCCAGGCTCTCCTAACAGTTGTTTCATAGTGCAACTGCGAAGTTTACCGCCTGTTACACCTTTAACTGAAAGTAAAACCTTTTACTCTTGATTTCCCTTTCAGTGCTGAATGACCTCATAGGTCCCAGTGCTTGGCCTTTTGGCCTAAATTCTATATTCCATTCTGTTTCTTCTATATACCAGGTTAGGAATGGTCAACAGCTTGACACTGTTATTCTGCGTTTCTAACGGTGAAGACGTAAAATGATCGAAAGAACTGAACTCTGATGACGCCTGAAGGATGATTTAGAGTAAAAAAAAATTACAGTAAATAAAGAATTTAAATCATACATTAAACTATTTCGAGACAAGGATGAGTTAGTATCTAACCATCTAAGTGAATAATACAAATGCCCAATGTTTAGCCCAGACACTGATGAAAATAATACAGTGCGATAAAAAAATTAAGAATACTGTTATTGGCTCCTCAAGCGATGGTAGATTGTAAAGTAAGTCGGCCTTGTCCCGGAACGGTCACTCTCTTCTGGACAGCCCGTGGAAGGGATCAGTACGGTTTTATGACCGGATGAAAGAACCCCGAATTGAGGGCTGCAGACTGTAGTCGGATTATTATGAGTCCGGAAGAAGTTTGGTTACGTAGCTAATGACAACCAAGTAGTCATATCGGTTTAGAGTTGTGAACTAGAATCAAGCAATGCAGTATCTTCCCTATCTTGGTTTATGTGCAACCAAAGTTTTGGACATGACTGATAGCGAGCGAGATATAATTGAAATACGAGTTTCCACTGCCATACTATTGTTGGAATAGATTCTTCCATAACTGACGTTATTTTTTTTAGTCCAAAGACGCCAACTCACCAAATCAAGCTGCTGTGATTACGGCCATTCTTGTTGTGGAGTTCCGCTTGACAGACTTTGTCACAGTTTTTTAAAAGCAGATATGACTGTGGTGGTAGCTAAATGCACTCCCTTGTCTCAGGACCGACACAAGGAATACGAAGAAGAGTTTGGAAAACGTCAGGTTATGCAAGAAGAAAGCGAAAGCTCGTCTCCGAAATATTAAGCAGGTGGTACGGAGGCACAAAGTGATTTACAAAGTTTGGCAGTTTAGGGACGGAAACAGTTACCGAAACGAGCTGTCAGAGGATTGCAAACTTCCAGGGTAAATATGACAAGCCACGGTTTGGCTAATGTTACGACCCCCCCCCCCTCCCCGACAAAGAGGAACTCATTCAGTTTTGTGGAACTTTTGAAGAAACAGTGCCCATAGGATGAACAGAGGGATGAAAGACCAAGGAAAAGGCAACCCAATCATTTGAACAGTATTCCTGATATGGATAGAGAAGACCTATATGTAATGTTTTAGTGATTGGGATGAAGGAAAAACTTAAGACATGGAAACAAAACTCTTGGTTCTTAGTGCATAAAGCCGTTGGAGCTCAGTGGCCTTTCTAGATCAAGTATGAAGCAACCTGAACTCCAAAATTTGTAATAGAAGAAAACTACATTTAATGAGCGGGAGAACTGGATTAGAAAGTAATAAGAAAAGCAGTGGAGTAATCCGTAAACTGTACAATGAACGATGTCGTACAAATTGCATTGTTACTGCGTCCGACGGCTACTTCAGTTACCGCCTTACATTTCACATCATGATTCTAGTGGCACATTGAATATCTGTACTAGGTCTTTCCCAACAAACAAATCAGTAAACACAATTCTACAATATTCTCCTTTGACTTTCGTTCATGGTATTTTGTGGGAGATTTTGAGGTTAGTTCAGTAAAAAGAGGTTCTACTTCTGTTCTACTTGGACTTATTACCATAAAAATGGTTTGTTAAGAAATAAATAGAAATAATTCTGAATCATGGATCATGTGGAACGCGATGTCGTATGATGATTTGCAAAGTGATTGTTCGGCAAATTCACACCAATGAAATAGCTTCGTGATGATACTTCAATGAGCTGGATAAAGAAAGATTAAATGGAAATGTGCGCCATTCTGTGCAGTCGGTTATCTCTGACTTTCTTGTACAAGTTAATAATATCGTCTTTGTGTTCTGTTATCGTCGTCGAAAATGATGTCGAAATTTATGGGGTCCTTTGTTGTAATATTAGTTCATTTTTCTGGATAATTAATAATTGAAGTTATTGTTGTAAAAGTTTCTTATTGTCATGTATAAATTTGGTTAATTAAACTAAGTAGGTTTCTGTGTTGCTTTTTTAAGAGTTCGGTAATCTAAACAATATTGTAGATATATTTAGTTAATTATTTTCTGTTTGCTTCTTTTCGTTTCTCAGTAAATCGACAATGCTGTGTTTTCTTTCTAGGTAGTTCTCCACAAGCAGCAATATGGTCTGTATTAACAGTGGTTAAGACTTTTCGTGTCGAGGAGACTAAAATGCTATTGTGGTAAAACTGTATTTATTTTATGCATTAAGTGACATATCCCCCGCTCTTTCATTGCCAACCTGTCTTATGCATAGCTCGCGGTGTTTACGTTGTTTATTTAAAGGTCTTGTTTGTTCCTTGTTATATTGTAAAAAAGTTGTTGTATATCGTCAGCATCTAGAAAAGTATAGTCTTTACACGAAAGCGCCAGTACGTTCTGGAAGGTATGAAATACATACACACATTATATACATACATATATATATATATAAAATATATATATATAAAATATATATATATATATATATATATATATATATATATATATATATATATATATATATATATATATATATATATATTATATGCTAGCGAGAGGCGCACGCTACGCTGCACGGGACAGAAGTGTAGTTGAAGGACTCCCTGTTTAAACGCAGCTGCCAGTCGTGAACTGGGTCCTTCGTCTTAAGGACTTCTCTTCGGGTGTTTCATTGACCTCATACAAATCAGCATTGCAATACCTATGGTCATCATCGCCATTAATAAATAATGTGGCCTCAAGGGAATAATGAAAAAATTTCCAAGAAATTTATAAAATGGTAAAAATAAATTGACGATACGTTATACATTTTCAAGAGAACCAGCTTCCTCCACGAACTTCAAAATATCCTCTCCGAGATCCCAGGAAAGACGATAATTACCCTCTTCATTAATGAACTCTGAGTAGAAACTATTTCTCAAGTTCCTAAGGTTGGGGCACTGAACCAGCGCAAAGTGCTACACAGAAACTGATGGAAATAATACGAAATACACTTTCCCCTGAATGAATTCTTGGCATGTGAGAATTTTGATACAAACAAAGTAATAAAGAGTACAATGCAAAAATAAAAAAGGTATTTTAATCATCTGGAAAACAAAAATAGAGTAATAAAGAGCATTCTATTAATGGAAAATCAAGCTGCAATGATTATCTTACCAGATCTTCCAAGGAATCCTGCCTTTCTCTTCTGGAGAGGACACCCCTTCAAGGGTGCCCTCAAAGAAATGGCCTCCCTAAGGAGCCTTTGGCCCTCACCAGGCTCGCTTCCCCAGCCTGGCAGGATACCTTCTTTCCTCCGAGGAAGCAGCCTCTGGGTCGGACCCTTCCCTTCAAGGCTGCCCTAAAGAGACTGGCGAGCCTTGGGGGCATTTGGGCCTCATCCTTGAAGTTCTTGGGCCCTCTCCAGGCCTGCTTCCCCAGCCTGGCAGCATACCTGCCTTCCTCTGAGGAAGCAGCCTCTGGGTTTGACCCTTCCCTTCAAGGCTGCCCTCAAGAGACTGGCGAGCCTTAGTGGCTTTTGGGCCACATCCTTGAGGTGCTTGGGCCCTCTCAAGGCCAGCTTCCCCAGCCTGGCGGGATACCTGCCTTCCTCCGAGGAAGCAGCCTCTGAGTCGGACCCTTCCCTTCAGGGCTGCTCTCAAGAGACTGGCTTGCCTTTGGGGCTGTTGGGTCTCATCGTTGAAGTTCTTGGGCCTTCTCCAGGCCTGCTTCCCTAGCCTGGCAGGATACCTGCCTTTCTCCCAGGAAGCAGCCTCTGGATTGGACCCTTCCCTTCAAGGCTGCCCTCAAGAGACTGGCTTGCCTTTGGGACTTTCAGGCCTCTTCCTTGAAGTTCTTGGGCCCTCTCCAGGCCTGCTACCCCAACTGGCAGGATATCTGCCTTCCTCCAAGGAAATAGTCTCTGAGTCAGACCCTTCCCTTCAAGGTTGCCCTCGAGACTGGCGAGCCTTGGGGGCTTTTGGGCCCCATCCATGAGGTGCTTGGGCCCTCTCCGCTTCCCTAGCCTGGCAGGATACCTACCTTCCTCTGAGGAAGCAGCCTCTGGGTTGGACCCTTCCCTTCAAGGCTGCCCTCAAGAGACTGGCGAGTCTTGGGGACTTCTGGGCCCCATCCTTAAAGTTCTTAGGCCCTCTCCAGGCCCGCTTCCCCAACCTGGCAGGATACCTACCTTCCTCCGAAGAAGCAGCCTCTGGGTTGGACCCTTCCCTTCAAGGCTGCCCTCAAGAGGCTGGTGAGCCTTGGGGCTTTCAGGCCTCCTCCTTGAAGTTCTTGGGCCCTCTCCAGGGCTGCCTCCCCAACCTGGCAGGATACCTGCCTTCCTCCGAGGAAGCAGCCTCTGGGTTGAACCCTTCCCTTCAAGGCTGCCCTCAAGAGGCTGGTGAGCCTTGGGGGCTTTCAGGCCTCTTCCTTGAAGTTCTTGGACCCTCTCCAGGCCCGCTTCCCTAGCCTGGCAGGATACTTACCTTCCTCTGAGGAAGCAGCCTCTGGGTAGGACCCTTCCCTTTAAGGCTGCCCTCAAGAGACTGGCGAGTCTTGGGGACTTCTGGGCCCCATCCTTAAAGTTCTTGGGCCTTCTCCAGGCCCGCTTCCCCAGCCTGGCAGGATACCTGCCTTCCTCCGAGGAAGCAGCCTCTGGGTTGGACCCTTCCCTTCAAGGCTGATCTCAAGAAGCTGGTGAGCCTTGGGGGCTTTCAGGCCTCCTCCTTGAAGTTCTTGGGCCCTCTCCAGGCCTGCTTCCCCAACCTGGCAGGATACCTGCCTTCCTCCAAGGAAGCAGCCTTTGGGTTGAACCCTTCCCTTCAAGGCTGCCCCCAAGAGACTGGTGAGCCTTGGGGGCTTTTGGACCTCATCCTTGAAGTTTTTGGGCCCTCTCCAGGCCCGCTTCTCCAGCCTGGCAGGATACCTACCTTCCTCTGAGGAAGCAGCCTCTGGGTCCTTAGGGGCATTTGGTCGTTGATATCCATGTTCCTTCACCATACTCTTTGCTTTCTCTTACCCAGCTTTTCAAATATGACACTTGGTCTCTCTGAAGGCTTCGAGACGATTTGAAGCATCTCGGAGATTGTTCCTGGAGACTCCAGAGTTCGGCGCACGTGTGAATGGCATTTCTCTCGTCCTTCCAGGAGCCGGAGACTGAAGGATTCCAAAATGTTTTCAAGGAAAATCCCGCAGGTTTTAGATCATTTTAACATTTCGTTAACTATTTTTTAGAATTCTTTTTCTGACACATAAGCAGTTTCTTTTCTTTAACGAGTCGTCTTCTATAATCGTATGGGATTCCCTCTCACTGACGATATTGATCATCCCTTCGATTTTGCCTTGTTTCTCCAAAAAGTAATTCTATGAATCCAAAATCTTTCAAGCAGCCTCTAACACCTCAGGTTCTGTACTTTTTTCTTCGTCAACATTCTTCAGTTTACCTCCACCCCGATGTCCTCTCTTTCCTTTATTCCTTTTCTTTCTTATTTCGAGCGAAGAACTGCTCCAAGTGGTAATTTTGGGCATCCAAAATCTCCTAGCAATCAGCTTAGAAAACACCTCAAGTTCTATACCCTTTATTTCGTATAAATTCCTCAGTTCCTCCACGCCACTGTCTTCCTCTCTTCTGGGTTATTTCCTTCCTTATTTCGAATGAGGAACTTGCGTCCATAAGTGACCATACAACAGGAACCTCGACTCCATACTGCGCCACGAAGTAGTTCATGTTTTCATCAGTGAGCAATTGAGTTATCTGTCATTCTCCTGTTGTACTTTTCCCTCTGGAAAATTGCTCTTAGCCGATCTGCTTCGTCATCCAGTCCATTTTAACCATACTCTTCGCCTTCTTTGCTCACATGCTGTCTCTGAAGGCTTCAAGGTGACTTGGAGGATTCAGGAGATGGCCACTGGAGGCCTTGAAGTCAGTGCACCTAATAAGATATGCGCGATTGGCATTTCTCTCCTTTCAGGAGCTGGAGACGGAAGGTTTCTAAAACGTCTTTAGGGAAAGCACGAAGATACTGCTGTACCAGGCGACAATGATTCTTTCTCGCAGCAAATTATATGAAATTTTCTTGAAAACTTTATTGCCACGAAAATATCAATATTTTAAAAAAGAAATATAAATTTAGCGAAAAATCATCCTCGTCGTACCCTTTTCTCTCGTCGTCAGATTTTATATATATATATATATATATATATATATATATATATATATATATATATATATATATATATATATATATTATATATATATATATATATATATATATATATATATATATATATATATATATATATATATATATATATATATAGTAATGGAAATCCATCATGGATTGCGTGCAAAGTTCTTCAAGTCTAAGCTCTTGAAAGTTTAATGTTTTATACCTTTATTTGTTAATTTTATATATGTTTATTTTTCGTTTGTTTACAGGATTCTTTACTTTTGTTTGTTTTCACATATTTCATGTTTTGTTTTAGGGCATTTTCTAATTGATCTTGATGAAATAAAATCCATTGGCTTATCCAAGAAGCTTTTGTGGAAGAAAATTACTATTTGTGTACAAAAACTATGCAAGGTAGATCAGAGAAAATCAAATACTGGCGTAACTATAGACTGGTTAAAAATAACAATTGAAATAACATGCTGAATAACTTATGAAAGTAGTGATTTTTAATTAGCACTGCCGCATCTGTAAAAACGTGTAATAATCGGGTTTTCGGTTACTTTCCTTGCATCTAATGGTCTTTATATATACATACATACATTATATATATATATATATATATATATATATATATATATATATATATATATATATATATATATATATATATATATAAAATCCACAGAGGAAAGAGAAACAATGGAGTACTGTGAGGCCTTTCGACTATCGTCCTTTGCTTAGCAGACTGAAGAAATATAAAAATAGTTTACAAAGAAAGCTCATATGAATGACAGACGGGGATTGCAAAGAAAAAAATATGTACCTGGAATCCAACACAATTGAAGAATTATAGTCTACCCGGCGTACTTTGTCAAAGGAGGGTCTCGGGGCGTGAAAGAGCGATGCCAAATGTACTTTCCTCATTGTGCAAATAAGGCTATTGAAGACTCCTTTTCGATTCCTTAAAAAAAGGCTTTATTTAAGAAACTCATCTCATTATAATTGATGGCAGTTTTATGATAATATTGTTAGAAATAGAATATGAAAATATTAATTAAGACAATATGACCGCTTTTCTCACGCTGTGCCACATCTTCTTTTACCCAAAGGCGATGGTGAGGAAGAAACAAGTATAGATTTGGGTCACTAGCCTTAGATCAATCCCATCCCATTGAAGGACCTCTAGGGCAACACAAGGGACAATGGATATCTCCCCAAAACGAAGCATCAGCCCTCAAACAAATGAATAATAAATTAATGAGCCATTTAATTCCTAAAGGTAGACCAACGTAACTTCAAATAATAAAATAATAAAGTATAGCCAAACTATGGCATAAAATAATGAAAATTAATAATTACTATACTTACATATAAAAATAAAAGAAATCTGCGAGGAAGAGAGAGAGCGAGCATTTCCAAGGCACAGAGATTATTTTTCAAATGACATTCGTGCAATCGTGAAACAACCTCAACAAAACATAAAATGCAAGAAAAACCAGAGAAACGAAAGAAAAATTCTACTGATTAAAAGAAGACAAAGGAGCCTAGTAATTTATTATCATAAATTGACATTTGTGATAATAACGTTTCTAAAAGAAGAGTTAGTGCTAAACTCTGTTGTTTACAAGAGAAACAAAACCAGGAAATACCAAAGAGGATTATAACAGGTCAAGGTCTTAGGAAGGAAAGGGTATCCACAATCCAAGTGTAACTTAGAAATGGAGATATGTCAGCACTGTAGACTATAGGGAGACTATAGTAGAACTGCCAAAACACGGTTAAATATTTAAGAGGTTTTACAAAGGATTAGGATCAACTATTCAGAAGCAGGAACAGGACGATTAAAAGATTATGCAAGGAGGTGACTGACCACCAAAAAATGTTATAAAAGTACAACTCAATAATTCCCCTTTTTTTTTTTTAAATAACAATTTTTGCAAGATGAACATTTTTACAAATAAAAAATTATGTTAAACATAATACATAGAAAATATGTATAAGGTAATTTGTAATTAAGTCAGTGATTTTATCTTTTAGGTCATTCTTGAACATTTTTCTAATACAGGGGTCCAAAAAATACATGCCAGGGCTACGGTTAAAATTACAGCTGGAAGTAAGCTGTATAATAGCAGATTCCAAAAGATTTCTTAAAGAGAAATCTTTCAATCTGGCAATCACTGAACTTTCAGTCCAATTTATACTCTGAGAGTTTTCACTTAAATGAATGAATATAGCATTGGATGTTTGCCCACTTTTGACTAAATACTTATGTTGCTAATATGAACATCTAAATCTTTGCTAGATTGGCCAATATAAAAAATGGTGGTCCAAACATGGAATTTTATATATTATGATATATTATGTTGTTGTTTTCTTTGGGGCTGTTTTTTATTAACATTCCTTTTAGTGTGTTATTATAGGAAAAAACGAGGTTGACATTAAAAGATTTTAACAATGATTTTATGTTTTCAAAACCACTAAAATAAGGCAAGCTACGAATGTTCCTAGTGGTTTCTTTCTCCATGTTACTTTCACTTTAAAACTTTTTGTTGGCTTTATTTGTTTATTATAACAAATATCAAGTATATGTGAAGTATAACATAAATCTGACCATATTTCTCTTATGTATCCGATCTCTTGATCCAAATACTGGTGACTGACAATGAGCAAAGCTCATAAGAACATAGAAGAAAAAATTGATATTTTGATATTGAGGTGATGTCCTAAATGAAAATGGACGTAAGTTAAGTTGTTGGTTGGTTTCCTATAAATACTGAATTTGCATTGAAATGGTTTTCTATGTATTAAAACATCTAAGAAAGGTAGTCAATTGTTTTTTTCTAATTCTAAAGTAAACTTAATGGATGGTACCTGGTCATTCAAATTAGAGAGTAAATCATTTACATCCATACCAGCAGGCAAAACAGCTAAAACATCGTTAACACATCTATACCACTTTAAAGGTAAATATCGTTTTTCAAAGAATTCCTCTCAAACTTGCATATGGAATTCTTTGTCTTCGAATGTTGTATACAAGTATACGTGCCCAGGATGTATCATGGGACCTGTGTTGGATTCGCGAGGAGGCTGCTTAGGGTTCGCACTGAAGCACATAGAGGACTTAATTTTAGAATTGGTAGGAGGCTGTCCAACCCTGAACATTCCAACATAAGAAATCGCTCCAAAATATGTAAAACCTACATAGAATATAAGGACTTCAAAGTTGTTGGAAGAGGTAACAATGAAATTGACCTGAACATTTTAGAATCTCTCTTAATAAAAAGACAGTTCCATCTCTAAATACCAGTTGTCATCTACGCAATTGTTTGTAGCCTAATTTGATGTTTTACAGAAATGTTGTCATTGTTTTTGGAAATGTTTTCTTTCAGTCTCCTCACTTCCACTGCTCGGGTGGGTTCTTGTGTGTTTAGTTGTATGTTGAATATGTTTTCCTATTTATCTTTTATCTCATACTTTTTATTGATTTTCTTTAATTTTTTTCAATGTAATTTATATGAGTGTTTTTAAATGTAATGCTAAACTATTATAGTGTCAAAAATTGTTTCAACCTTGAAAATGCGACTGGAAAGCACGTCGCAAAACGTCGGCCAATAAACTGTTTTATGTACAAGATGCCTCCTGTCCCTTCGCTTCAACTTGTGTGCTAAAGAACAACGGCTCCATCTCTTTAATATAGGACACCAGACATGGTAGGTCTAGACACTCTATAGTCATGAAAAAAAACCCTTGAAAAATACACTGATCCTTGGTAAATCCTTAAATTAGTCTAATAATTGATTTTCTCTTTCCGCTCCCCCTAATTCTTTTTTGATACTTCCTTCCTATCTGCCATTTCTTCCTAATATTCCCCTTTATCTCAGTTCGTTTTTTAATATATTCCCTTTTGCTTTCTCATTCCTTTCCTTTTCCCTCACATGCAATTCTATCTCGAAACGCCTTTCTCTGCTCCTCTCCGTTTTATTTAATTTTCCTTTTTACGATTCCTGAAATGATAATCCTCATTAGTACCGAACATTTATTTCTTTTCAGTTATTTTATGCTACAATCTTTTCCACCGGTTCGTTGATGCTGTAAGTATGTTCATCAACTTTATTGCTGTACTCTTTTCCACCAACTTTTTGTCGAATGTTTCTTCTTCATTATTCGTTTTGTGTTACATTTTAAATTCAGTTTTATGGTAATGTTTCTCTTTCATTCCTTCGTTTTTGTTATCATATTTTCCTCTAATGCATTTGTGGTAAAGTTTTGCATGGAAAAAAAAGGTCTATTTATATTTTCCGTCGATTTTTTTTACACTTCTTATATTTTTGTTATGTATTCCCTTCCTTCAGTTTGCGAAGAAACGTTTATTTCCCTATTATTCCGTATCTGATTATTCAGTGCTTTCTTTTTCTTTCTCATTTGTTTGTTTCCTTATTCCATCTTTTTGTTACTTTATTATTGTTTCCAAGCTATGCTTTGATGATCTGCGTCTTTTCATCAAGTCTTGTACGTTTCATTTTCCTTTAGCTCTTTATAATTTTTATCATTTCCCCAATTCTAGTCTTTTTCTTAGCTTTATTATACGTTATCCTTCACTTTTATTGATTATCAGTGCCATGTTAAAATGAATAGTGTTCTAATCTTTTAGTGTTTCCTCTCATAACTTTTATGTTCATTGTTTCCCTAAGTATTTAATTAACAGTATTCCGTTTTCTTTTTCGTTCACAATATAATCGTGTATTTTCATTACTCCTTGAATGATGTGTTCTCTTTACTATCAGTCCTTTTCATAATACTTTCGTGTTTTTTACTTAGCATTCTGCTTCTGGCTATATTTTTTTAAATCAGTTTTTATGCTTTACCTTTTTTTTATCCATTTTTGTATGATTTATTTTATCTTCCTTTAAATCTTTTGTTTTATACTTTTTCATCCATACCCTTTTGGCAGACTGCTTTATAGATTGTCATTTTTTGTGTGTCATCATTTTGTATTTACTGTTGTCGACTCTTTCGCCATTCATTTGTAGCCTCTCTCCCTTTCCTCGCTCGGTTATCTCCAGTTCCTTTCATTTATTCGATCTTTAAAATCCTAACATTATAAATCAGAGTCTTTCTCCCCGAATCATCGCATCTTTTCCGTGTATTCTTTCTCTCCTTCCTTGCATATTCGTTTCCTTCCTTGCGCTTCCCCTCACTGGTTCTTTACTGTTATTTCTTTCCTTCTCATGAACTGTGCCATACTATTCCTCTCTTCTTTGTCGGGTCTTCCATTGGATTTATTCCCTCTCATCAATCCTGCAATTCTCCTCTCTTCTATTACAACTGCTGCGGTCAGGTATTCCGCTGGTGACAAATTTGTTCTGTGATCACCTCTCTGCCGTTATTTCTGTCTTCTCTGGAAAATACAAGAATATGATTCCTGTTTTGTTCATTTATTATGATTATCAGTGTTTTTAATTTTCAGTTTCGCCTTGAGAAGCACGGTTTGATGGTGGTCTTTAAATAATTATTGGAAGATTTTTCAGTTAGTCTTTGCATCTGTCATACAACGCAAGTCACGAAAAGTCATTATCATCATCAGTACTGATGTACCAAATATGGATCGACAAGACGGCCAACAAAATTAAGCCAAGTGAAGCAGAATAAAATGATAGATTAATACCTTTCTGGTGATATTATCGTCAGTGCTACAGAATTATCGATGTTAAATAACGCGGAAATCCATGAAATATACGCCAGTTGCTTCCTCAAGAAGAACGAAGTCTACTTGAATTTTGACCTTGAATACTCTCGACAATTTTTGAAACGTAGCTTCAGAATTGGGGGCACAGTAGAACCAAGACATGATTGAACACAAACTCCACGTCGCCTCCACTTACCACAAGACAAAAAGATAAAATACAATCCAGTCCAGCAAAGGAGAGAGAGAGAGAGAGAATGAATGGACTGTTTTAACAGTTGTTGTTATAAGTACCTAGAGTTGAATTTTATGTGCTTGAAGCAGGTTATCGCTCTGCATAATAGTTTAATATTGGTATTGAAAGGCCACAGCATAAATCAAGCCGAACTTTGGTTGGTCTCAGAGAACAGTGATTCATTAGTTTTGAATGAATTTACAATTATTATCACCGTTATTTATGACCTGTGTTAAACTTCTTATCCCGTGTATTTTGGGCTCAGACAAATGAGGATGATTAAGTAAAAAGGCACCACATAGGCCAAAGAAGGGCTCTTAACAACAGTTTCAACAAATATATTCGTGTTCTCTTAATACGGCATGCAACTACATTATCACTGAAAACTGAGGCGGGGTTCTTTGAAGAAGCGACAGCTGCAGCAGTTTACATTATAAGGTAAATGAGTTCGAATTTGTTGGCTAAAATACGAACAAATAAATTTTTCTCATAAAACAAAATTTCTCCACAGGAAAAAGATAAGAATATAAAAACGACAGATCTGGCAACCCGGCGTCCTTGTCTATCAACATTCTTATCAATGGACTTGTTTCGGAAACAGACGACGCCGGAAACAAATTTTTTGATGACGCTGTGAGACCTCGTATCCTAATGGGCATGAGTCTTCGAAAAGAACAACTTGCAACTCTTCACCTTCTTTATCGGAGAAGCCAAAGACGAGCGAAGCAAAAGGGATGAGAAATTTATAATAATGTCTTTTATTGTTCTCAGGTCAACCTCTGTTTAAGCAAAAGGGGTGAACTGACGAAACATTCCCTGGAAAGGGATATAGTGTTCATGTGTAACCTACGAATAACATGCTAATGTTTTTATTTTTCACGAAGTGAATGTTGCTTTTGCTTGTATGTACTGTACACGCACACGCTAGTATATATATATATATATATATATATATATATATATATATATATATATATATATATATATATATATATATATATATATATATATATATATATATATAAGAGCCATTGTTTTAGGATACAGCCATAATGTATTCTATGGCAGAGGAAAGCCGGGCCATGGGGTTTTAGTCCCATATCTTGCACCTATACTGCAAAAATCTATAAAAAGAGCGAAAGTTATGCATCTGAATGGAACTGGGGCAAAAGAGGAGAAATGCTTGATACCCGACTAGTTCAAGGAGAGAAGGATTGATATCTCATCATTACATATGTCATTAGCCATGCTTCAGATGGGGCAGCAAACCCGCATTGGAAAAGATATACGGAAAAGAGATTACATTTTAAATGAGATGTAGCAAAGAATAACAAATAAGTTACAAAGAAAAACAAATGAGATAAAACCAGTGAACCTTGAAATGAGATTCATGTGGACCTGCTTTAGAAAAGAAAAATCATTTAGTTTGAACTTCTGAAGTTCAACGATTCAACTATATGTGAGAATTTGCATTTCCTGTCTTTTAGTCATTTATTCCTTTTTCATTTTTCATTGTGTTAATTACCTTTAAGTTATTTTCTCTTACAAGTTGAGTGTCTCAATGCTGGATGTGACGTCACAAAACAAAGACCTCCCCTGTTGCTGACACACTTCTTCGCTCTCTCTATGAAAGCTGTAACTGTCTTGGAAGGTATTTATCCATGTGGCAGTTCATCCAGAATTCAAACAAAAGAGAGGCAAAGGAAATACAATTTTCAGGAAAAACAGTAAATCAAGATTCACAAAGAACAAGATCGCAAATTCAACACGAATTTTATCAGCAAAACAGCAAAAACACGAATTTTATCAGCAAAACAGCAAAAACACGAATTTTATCAGCAAAACAGCAAATGGTACGAGAGCACAAACTTGTCATGTGGCTCCCATCGATTCACCAAGTGGTTAATAGTGCCCCAAGAAGGACCTCGAGACAAAGAAGCACCTCGAGAAACGTCTCCTCAAGTCCTACGAACACAGCGCTGCATGTAAGGTCAGTTAAGATGCTCATTCCTACATTTGAGGAGAGTATACGGGCCTTGCACATTGTTAGACTTGAATGCTGTTTTTAGAATGATTTTAAATATTAAAAGTTTTAGATAGTCTTAAAGCCGCATAAAAAAAAAAGTCCCAATACATACAATTCGGGAGATCATTGCATAGTTTGGTCACAGCTGGAATAAAACTTCTAGAAAACTACTTGGTACTGAACTTCACAGAAAGATTTTTACCCATCTTGCACTAAATGGTGGGTGGCAGTTTGGGAAGATTTGAATGCAGTGGATGATCAAGTAAAAAAAAAAAATTCTTATGGCATGTGCAGCGAGTTAGTTGAAGAATAGTGCCAAGATTAATGTTGAGATTTTGGATATGAAATTTAATGAATGTCAAGTT